>NW_006411489.1:0-10753 GCF_000296735.1 Chrysochloris asiatica
ATGTTTCCTGATTGTCTCCAGGTAGATGTTATCAGGATGTGGGCTTCCCTTTTCACTCTTCTTATTGCTTAGCTCAGAGTAACTTTCACAGGTGTTGTCTACCAAGCAGGGTAGCAGACCCACAATGGAATTTGTCTGCCTCCCTGGTGTATGGCAGTTGTTATTGATACTTGCCTGGATTTTGGTGTTTTATAGAGTGTGATTGTAGCTTGACTGTATGGCAGCAGCTGCTGTCTATTCTTGGGTAGTATAGGGAAAGAAAGAGTCCCCCAAAGGTAAAAGGGGGAATGAAAATCAGTCAAACAACAACAGCAAGAAAACAAGGAAAAAAAAAACCCCACTAAAAACAACAACAACAACAACAATCCCCCACACACACACTAGATTGGATACTGTAGTCTATAATCACAGAAAAGGAGGAGGAGGGAGGGAAGAAAGAAAGAAAAAAAAGAAAAAAAAAACCTGTAGCCTATTATGAGCATCATTTTAATGTCATCTTTCAGCTTCTTGCCTTCAAGGCTGCCTAAAAATGTCAAGATGCCATTGTTTATTGTTATGCTGTACCTCAGGATTTCATTTTTGGCCTGTTTTGTTTTTTAACTCTCTTTCCCTCTCCAAATGCCTTGTTCTGGCCTTTTCCCTATTAAAAAACAGTTCAGGGCCAGCTCTTGGGCTGCTTGTCTCTTTAAACTCTGAGAGTATCTGTGCACATGTATGGCAGAAGAACCCACCAGTGGTGGTGGTGGGAGGGTATCCACTCACTCAGGCACTCTCTGCAGTCACCAGAATGGAGATGTGTAAACAGTGGGGGTGGGGTGGGGGGGTGGCAATGAACAGATACTTAAAAAAAAAAAATCAGAACAAAGCAAAACTGAAAAATTGTATTGTCCACCTTTGTTCTGACGTGCCTGTGGCATAATTCCATTATGGGTCTGCTACCCCGCTTGGTCTTGCCATTTGGTCTCACCCAAGTTGTTGGCTCCAGGCTGTTGAGCCTGGCAGATTCTAAAGTACAGTATTTCTTACTTCCACTGTAGTTCCACTAGCTATAAGCCTTCAACTTTTAAAATATTCCTACTTATATGGTTCAGAGTTTGGAGCTCTGCCCTGAACCCACTTCGCCTCGTAATCTGTGGTATTGCTAATGGAGAACTTCACTGCACCTTTACCCTTGTTGTTGTTGTTGTTATGTGCCGTGGAGTCGGTTCCGACTCATAGCAACCCTGTACAGGGTTTCAGAGGCTGTAAATCTTTATGGGAGCAGAACGCCTCATCTTTCTCCCACGGAGCAGCTGGTAGTTTCAAACTGCTGACCTTAAGGTTCACAGCCCAATTCATAACCACAACGCTACCAAAGCTCCTCTACCCTATCAGCCCTCAATCCCCCACCACCCTAATTCTTTTTTAAATCAATCTCTTCCTTGTAGTTCGACATCAAATACAGCTAACAAGAACCAATTCACTCTATTAGCAATTTTTTAACAAAGAAAGTTTCATGTTCAATGCTTCAAGATCGTTAGGTATATTTTCTGTAATGTTATTGTGACTTTATCAGTTTCATGGACTATTCACCTCGGTTCCCACATCAAATTTGTGATTAACTGTCACTGACTCAGTTCTGAATCATGGTGATGCTGTATAGGATTTGTGGTGCTGTCAGTACATGTGCTGAACTGCAAAGTTGGTTTGAATTGCAAGGTCAGTGGTTTAAGCTCACCAGCTGTTCTTCAGAAACCCTATATAGCATCATTATGGGTCAAAACAGACTTGATGGCACTTAACAACAATAACAGTGACACATATTTCATATATTTTGCAATCTCATCATCCAAATTCCAGTACTGATAGCTATATTCTTCAGTGTTTTTTGAGTAACAATCAACCCAAAAGATTGGCAGCTAAACATAATAAAAACTTGCTTAGTTTAAATGAGGGCTATGGATCAGCTGGATACTGTGTGGTCACATCTGTTTTAAGTTTAGAACCTAGGATCATAATTAATTACAGTCTAGAACCTGATATTCTTATGGTAGAAGGCAGAAGCAAAAGAGATGGAGCAAACCAACACAAGTGATTTTAATGCTTCTCCTGGGACATAATGGATCGCTGTATCTAGTCACATTTGGTGTGGAACACAGCAAGCTATTGCTAACATTGCAAAGAATGGGTATTCCAGAACACTTAATTGTGTTCATGAAGAACCTGTGCATAGACCAAGAGGCAGTTGTTTGACCAAAACAAGGGAAGACTGAATCATTTAAAAAAGGTGTGTACCAGGGTAGTATTTATTTATTTTTTCACCATATTTATTCATTCTGTAAGCTGAGAAAACAAGTCGAGAAGCTAGATTCTATGAAGTAAACATGGCGTCAGGATTGAAGGAAGACTCATCCACTGTAATAGGCACATGATACAACCTTGCTTGCTGAAAGTGAAGAGGACTTAAAATACTTACTGATGAAGACCAAAGAGCACAGCCTTTAGTATGGATTGCATTTCAATGGAAAGAAAACAAAAATCCTCACCACTGGACTGATAAATAAGATCATGAAAAATGAAGAAAAGGTTAAAATTGTCAAAGACTTCAATTTTCTTGGATCCACTATCAACATTCATGAAAGCAGCAGTCAAGTAATCAAACAATGTATTGCATTAGACAAAACTGAACCTCTTTAAAGTGTTCAGGAGCAAAGATAACAGTTTAAGAACTAAGGTGAACCAGACCCAAGCCATGATATTTTCAATAGCCTCATATGCATGTGAAAGTTGGACAATGAATAAGGAAGATGTAGAATAATTGATGTTTTCAGACAAATTATCAGGAGGGACCAGTCCCTGGAGCAGAACATCATGCTTGCTAGAGGGAAGGGTGAGAGAAAAAGAGGAAGACCCCCAACGAGATGGATTGGCACAGCAGTAGCAGCAATGGACACAAGAATAATGATTGTGAGGATGGTGCAGGACTGGACAGTGTTTTGTTCTATTGTGCATAGGGTCACTATGAGTTGGAACTGACTCAAGGGCACCTAACAACAACAACAACTCACATTTGTTTAGCCAAGTGTATAGTGGTTATGAATCGGGCTGCTAACCTCAAGGTCGTCAGTTCGAAACTACCTGCCATTCCACAGAAGAAAGATGAGGCTCTCTGTTTCCGTAAAGATTTGCAGCCTCAGAAACCCTATACAGGGTCACTATGAGTCGTAACCAACTCCACGGTACTTAACAGCAAGTCATTAGGGAAGAAGATATACACTAACTACAGGAAAGCACTGGGAGACAAAGGAGGAGAGAAATAACTGTGATCAACCAAATAATCTATTACAGTGTCCAAAACAAAACATGTAATTGAAGGGTAGAGCACAGGTCTCTTAAAAAAAAAAAAAAAGAAAGTAACAATTACTATTATTAATAGTATTACTATAATTATTATCTTTACACTGAGCTTTGTTCATTAGTACCAAAGTATTATGAGTACCAAATTCTCAATACTTGTATATGGGTCACAATTTTATTATGTTCATATTATTAGTGTAATTAGGTAGCATTTAATAAAACAATTATTGAGACATTTGAATGCATTCATTTTCATTTCTTAAGTACCACACTTCCTATAAATTAATACATCTATAAAAAATGTGGAGTTTAATAAGTAATACCTATACTTTTAAATTTTAAAAATGGCATTTTGTTGGCTGTTGTTAATGCTTTACTTAGAAGGAATGCAATAGAAAGAATCCAGTAGTAATTTTAGAGTTTTACATAAGGAATTTGTGCCACCTTCCCTAAATGCATCACTGGTTTCCAAGTTATATTTGTGTTTAAGCGATAAGCCAAATGCCATTACTCTGACCTACAGTGGTTTGTATTTTTAGAAAAGATGAAATAAGTAACACTTGCATTTTTACATTTGTGATATGAACCAATAACCCCATGAAATTGGATGAGCACTAACCTTCTTTAAAAAATGATCAGTCACATGTTCTAAGATAAAAATAAAATATGAAAATATTTGAAGGAGATTTCATTTTTCTAAGCTTTTAATCAAATTTCTTGAAAAAATGTTGAAAGTCACACATTTCCACAGAAGATGAAAAGACTAAATTGTGTTATTTATTATTTGAATTTAGCAAAGTAAAAAGTGTGAAAAAGAAAAGTTAAATATTTTTCCCAGAAAACAATTTGCTCCCTAGCATTTTATTTTATTCCACCTCTTTCTTTTTGTATGCAAAGAGAGCAAGAACACAGTGGCTGAGTACAATGGTGATGTCTACAAGAAAGGAAAAAAGCTTGTAACTGATTTTGAAGGGAAACAGCCTCATAAGTCAATGCTCTCTAAGGATTGTTGGAGACCAAAGTAAATCTGATATTTCTGAAGCAACTTGTTCCTTTGCTTTAGGCATCAAACGCATCACACCATTACATTGTTTTTCCAAATATAATATTTTAGAAGACATTTTCTTGAACATCAATAAAAAACATTTGCTCAGTAATATCAATCTAACTTTTCTAATTCTCATCTGTCACTGTATAAAAAAATACTGTTTAATTGAAACTTTTGACTTTCATCAAACTATCAATGCTAGGGAACCTCACATTTACTAAATTGACAATATGTTTGTAAGTAATAGATCTAAATTCTTAAAAATTAAAGAAACATATATCTACCTGTGCAATGCTGCTACCTGTTTTATCCTAGAAGCAAAATACTAAAATAAAAATGAGAAACGATGCCATAGCCATTATGACTAGAAATGTCATTTCTAGAATTTATTTGGCTCTTGACTTGTATAGAAAAACAACTGGTAAAAATGTAAAAGGACAGCGCTACAAATTAAAATTATCTCCAGATTCACGGTAAATTTGAAAACTGTTTCATGGTGTTGTAAATAAGACAATACGTTGTCTATATTGGCTTTTTAATAAGAATTCAAAATAAAAATTAATCATATTCATAGTTTAATGAAACATTTAAATTTCTAATAAGTTAGATTAAGGCATTTATTTATTAGAATATTACTATATGCTTTATGAAGGACCCTAAAAGAATTAGGTGATTGGTACAAGAAGTTTCTACCAAAGATGCAGGCCAGACTTCATTTTTTTTTTTCTTTTTCTGTTTACTGCTTATTCTGAGCTGACTTTCAAAAGTCATTTAGCCAGCATACCTCAGAAAGTCTGCAGGCACCCTTATTCCTTTCCCATCTTAATCCAGCAGAGCGCTTTAAGGAAGAGCATTCAATCTGGCTGGTTGTCAAAATAGCCATAAAATAAGCTGTCAAATGACTCAACATTTTATGATTAGCAAAGTAATCTTTAAGGGTTCTTTTGTCTGCGAAAGCATGACTTTGTAAATGTCAACCATTCAGAATTTTCTTGTAAGTTTCTAGATTCTCTGTATTTAACTTCTGCAAAAAGTTGTTTTTGTTGAAGTACTTTGTTGAATCCTTACCTGCCACTTGCCAATACTGGACTGTTTTGTTCCTTCTATAACTTCTGAACTTTAATTTGATAGAAGTTCCTGTTTGTTCTTTGATGTATCTTTGTGTCAGAAGTTCTAGTGCAGCATGAGTTCACTGAAGCTCATCCACTTCCATAGATTCTCAGGACTGGCTGTGGGTAGCACCTCTTGAATCTTGAGCTCCACCTTTGTGTGTTAAGCTCTTCAAGAATTATTGAAGGCTTCTAGCTTTGTTTTGTTTTATCTCTTTTCAGTTTGGTCTTCAAAGAATTGTTATCAAATTTGCATCTGATAGTGGTAGTAGTATGATGTTCTGGGTAATGTACACATTTTCAAGTTTGTGGAATCTCAGGATTTATAAGACACAAAGATAAAAAGGCACCGGAACACTGGAAACGCTGATGGAGTGGTCACCAGCTGTCAAAAACAGTTAAGACTCCTGTGTCAGGATAAACCAGTTTGGGGGTCTGATTTGAAACAATAGGCTGCCCACTAGACACAAGACAATGCCCCTGCAACAAGTCATACATTGTTACTAGCAAACCACTCAAACCTTCTTTGAAAACAGGAAATGTCCTATGTGGAAATAGTGGGAAATTCCCTACTGAGATCTTGCCCAATATGTGAGCAAGCAGTATGGTTCTGCTACCTGTTTGAACCTATCTGCTTGACATTTTCTCACTAAGGACAGTCTAGAAAATGAGTGGTCACTTTTTGCTTCTTTTGAATTATCTAAATTGATTTTTGTGGCATGGTAGGATAAACATTAGATCAAAAAGTCAGTTTGAACCACAAGGTCAGTGGTTTACTCCTTGAAAACCCTATACAGGGTCACTGTGAGTTGGAACCACCTCGATGGCATTTAACAACAAGAAGAAAATCAGAAACATAAACAATCGGAAATTTTTTGGGGTTTGTTCAATAGAAGTTTTGAGATCTACAACATGTAATGAGAGAAAAGTTGATTCTCAACAGGAAAATGTTTCAAACAACATAAGGAATTGCAATTCCAGATTTCTGTTCCAACTACTCAAATTGTCCTGGGACTATTTTCTCCCTTGTCAGCCGCTTTTCATTTTTAGTCTTCTCTGTATCCTTGCTTCATTGATGCTACTAAAGATTTCTGTACAAATCATTTGTCTGAACTTCCCTTCTTCACTAAGGAACATACTGAGAAAATAAAGCTTATTCCTGAAATTCCTTTAAAATTTCATCCCAAAGCAGATATTGAGGATCCTCCTCATATTATTATTTTTTTCCTTGGACATACTCAGAATTACATAAAATTGCTAAAGTTTTCCAAAATGTGGATGGAACTTTACAAGTTTGATGAGCAATTTAAAATTTTTAATGAGGCTTATCAACCTAGATTCCCTGATTTATATGAACTAATTCACATGATAAATGGACCTGGAGAATCTCAATTGTGGTTGGAATAAGTTAATTGGAATAATAGCAGAGATAATTAACTCTAGACCTAAATAAAACATCTGTCAAACTGTTACAAGATTCTCAGGCTGTCAGTAAAAGATTGCTAGGGAATATTCCAAAGACTTTCTCCTCAATAATAGATTTGACAAAACTTCACTCTTGCACAAAATAAAGCAAGAGAGTGTATGATTACCAGACTAGATTATTTGAAAGTTTTCGTAAAGATTATTTAATGCTGTATTCATATCTGGCTTAAATAGTAAACTTCCAGCGTTAGCAAGAAGGCATCGCTTAGATTGGAAAGTATCTACCATTGCTGAGCTGGCCAATGTAGCACTAACTTTTTCAGGCCTTGGAGACCAAACAAATATCTAAGACAAATAAGTTAATGGTTTTGCAATTACAATTGTAATCTCCTAACCAGCAGAATAAATTGAAGCTCTTTGTAGGCACTAAACTTGGCACTTGCAATTATTTCAAGAAACTTGGGCATTGATAAAAGGATTGCTATAAATTAAAGAAGCAGCTTAAGACAGAGACCATCCAATCAGATATGGAATGAGGAGGCTCCAGGGACACAACAGTGGGCTTTTCTTATGGTAGTACTTAACCCAGAAGGAGAACTACCAAATACATTAATGGAGAACTTTACAAATCTCTAATTGACATTGTTGCTACATGCTCTGCAATTAACCCCACATGTTTACAAAAGCCTCTGCCTTGAGTACTTAAACTTCAAAAGTTGTAGGAGTTCAAATTGAGAACAAACTTTAATTTATTAAAATCTGCTCCTATTTCCCTTGGACCTATTGAAGAGGTACACCTGCTTCTGTATAACTCTGTTCATTTGTTAGGCAGAGTCCTTTTGCCTAAAATGCATGTTGTTGTTGTTGTTAAGTGCCTTCGAGTCGGAGCCAACCCATAGCGACCCTGTATAGGGTTTCCGAGGGTGTAAATCCTTACGGGAGTAGAAAGCCTCATCTTTCTCCCGCGGAGCGGCTGGTAGTTTCGAACCACTGACCTTAAGGTTCGCAGCCCGACTCATAACCACTACGCTACCAGAGCTCCTTAGGTTATTGCAATTTTAAATACTGGTTTCAGCAAGTATTTTAGTCCATTGAACATGTTGCTTATGACTGCTCTATTTGTTCCTACTACAATGCAGGCAAGCCTTTCAAACTTTTACCTAGAAAAGACCTATTGCTTTAATTACCTAAGCTTGAATGGTAATTAGGTTTTATCCACTATCAAATAGTTACACATATATATTCATAATGGTTTGCAGATTTTTACATTGGGTAGAGGTCTTTCCTAGGTGTCATGTCACTGAAACATGTAGCTAAAAAACTTATTGAAAACATAATCCCCACGAGGAGACACTCTTTTCAACAGATGGTGCTGGCAAAACTGGAAATTGACATGCAAAAGAATGAAACAAGACCTTTATCTCACACCATGTACAAAAACAAACTCAACATGGATTAAAGACCTAAATGTGAACCCCAGAATTATAAAGGTCATTAATGAGAAAATAAGGACAAATTTAAGGGCTCTAACATAGGGCATACACAGACTACAAAACATTGTGAGAATGGCACAAAGAAAAGACAACAAAACAGATGATTGGGACATTGTAAAATTTAGAAACTACATGCATCAAAAGTTTTCACCAAAAGAGTAAAAAGGGAGGCCACAGAATGGGAAAAAAATCTTTTGCAATGACATATCAGACAAGAGACTAATCTCTAAAATCTATAGGAAACTACATCTGCAAGAAAAAGACAAATAACCCAATTAAAAATAGGCACAGGACATGAACAGACACTTCACCAAGGAAGTCATTTGGGCAGCCAATAAGCATACGAAAAAATGTTCATGATCATTAGCCATTAGAGAGATGCAAATCAAAACAACAATGAGATATCAACTCACACCAGCAATAACAGTGAAGTTCAAAAAAGCAGAGGATAATAAATGCTGGCTAGGATGTGGAGAGACTGGGACCCTCTAACATTCCTTGTGGGGATGTAAAATGGTTCAGCCACTCTGGGAAATGGTATGGCACTTTCTCAAAAGTTGGAAATAGAAATACCTTATGATCCAGCAGTTCATCAACTTGAAATCCTCAAGAAATATGAGCCATAACAAGAGTAGATATATGCACATCAATGTTTATTGCTGCACTAAGCACCATAGCAAAAAGACGAAGATAGCCTAAGTGCCCATCAATGGAAGAATGGATAAACAAACTTTGGTACATGCACACAAAGGAATACTATGCTTCCTTGAAGAACAGCGATGAACCGACAAACCACCACATAACATGGATGAACCTTGAGGACATTATACTGAGTGAAATTATTCAGTCACAGAAGGACACATATTGCATAAGACCATTATTGTAAAAGCTTAAGAAAAGGTACCCATACTAAAAAAATAAATAAATAAAATAAATAAACTGTTGGTTACTATGGGTGGGAGGAAAGGTAGGGTAGATCACAGGTTAGAGGATAGTCATATCATAGGTCAAGGGTTGCAGAAGGCAATTTGCAAGAAAAAGGAGGGTAATACACAAAAAGGGGAGGGGAGTGGAAGAACAAAGGAGATAGGAAAACTCTTAGGTAGGTTTGCATGGGCTAAATGGGACAGTGGTAAATGGTGATGTATATTCAACTTTGGAACAACAGAACTCTGGGATATCGGGATTGAGGCATAGCATGAATGGGTAAAAGAGGGGAAATAATGTTCAGATGTTAGGCTGTCTTATGGATATTGGCTTCCCTTGCCTACTTATAAAATAGACACTTGAGTGGGATAGAAAATAATATTGGGAAACATGATTACAGAAAGCTTATAAGCCTGTCTTCAGCCTATAAATAATTGAAATACCTAAAATGGGTTCTAGAACTTGCCCAGTGAAATAGGTTTCTTTTGGAGCCTTTGCAGTATGTAAGACTTTAGGTGGAATCCTGCGCTCCATCCAGTTCCTTCTGATTAGGCTCAGAGCAACTAGAGGAACAGAAGATACTTCATGACAGAAAGACCAGCAAGAAAAATACAAAACAAAAATGGCAGTCTGACAGACTACTACAAGAACAAGCAAGTTGTTCTTCAAGGAGCCATCAAGGCAAGCAATCAAGTCTCTTCAGAACAAATCCCCCTCCAAGACTGAAACTCAAAGGGAACGTATGAGCAGGCATGTAAGCTTGCTGGTGACTACATTGGTCTAGTTGTGAGTGGAAATAGGAGTAAGGCAGCAATGAAGATAGGGGCTGAGTTTGATCACATTCTATAGACTTCAGTTGACCTTGAAATGAGAGAGAGAAGAGCTAGTTGATCCGAAGTGTGGTGAGAACTGGGAACTTCTGAACTCATGGACAAGGACCTACCCACGGAAGACTGGAGGTGAGAGTGAAGCATCCAGCTGATATGAAGTAAAGGGAGACGCGCAAAAACTCCCCAACTTGCAGATAGTAACAATTTGACTTGACTTCCATGGCTTGAAGATCAGTACTTGACTAAAGGAAGATAAAGAAGTTGATAAAGGAAGCAAGTGTAAATCACTACAATTTGATGAACTTGACCTGTATTTATGGGTGTTGTAGCTCAAAATAGCAACTGAGAGGGAAGGAGTTCCCACATCAAGGATCAAACCTATCTCCTCTGTACACATTGTTGATAGGGATGAGCAACTTAGACATTGTTGTTGTTGTTGTTGTTAGGTGCCATCAAGTTGGTAGCGACTCACAACGACCCTGTGCACAGCAGAATGAAACACTGCCCAATTCTGGGCAAACCCCACAACTGTTGCCACGCTTAAGCACATTGATGCTGCCACTTTGCCAATCCATCTCGCTACAC
>NW_006411490.1:0-887 GCF_000296735.1 Chrysochloris asiatica
GGTCAAGTGGGTATTATCTGCAAGTGTGGGTGTTCTTATGCATATGCCCTCTCTTCTTATCAGCTGGATGCTTCCCTCTCCACTGCAGTCCTCTGTGGCTATGTCACTGACTCTGGGCCCAAGAGTCCCCTAGTCTTTCCACACTGCTGGCCAACCAGGTCTTCACCCGGGTTCATAGAAGTCTACTGAACATTTTAGGGCTTAGCTCGCTGCCTCATTGCTGTTTTTCCCTCACTTTACCTTATCAGTGATGAGTGTGGTCACCAATCAGAGTGTGTATTTCCATTGAGTCTTAGTCTTAGAAGGGGGTTGGCACTGAGGGGACCCGACCACTGAGGGGACCCGACCACTTGCCTTGATGTTTCCTGGGCAAGCAACTTGCTTGTTCTTGTAGTAAAAGCCAGTCTGCTTATTTTGTTTTATATTTTTCCTGTAGGTCTTTCAAGAAGTATCTTCTGTTCTTCTAGCCACTCCAGGCTGGTCTGCTCATCCTTTCAATTTGGAATTTCCCATCTCTGGAGATCTGGATGTGGTTCAGGCTTCCACCTATAGTCTTATGTAATATTGAGGCTCCACAGGAAGCCTCTTTCACTGGGCACATTGCAGCCCCATTTTAGGTATTCCAATCAGCTAGGTATTCCACCTTCAAGATGATGGATCAGGCAGATGTGTAGTGAGGAGCTCGGTCAACAACAACATGGAATACCAGGCCAAGAGGGCTCATGATATGGTGTTGGAACTCTGCAACAAATATAAAGGTATGTTTGGAGGATGGGAGGGTTTATAGCTGGCGAATTTGCAGGAGAATCCAGAAATCCATTATTTTCTGGATCAAGACACTCAGCTGTTCCAGGAGCCGCCATCTTGGGAGAGCTTATCTTGATTGT
>NW_006411490.1:5767-12131 GCF_000296735.1 Chrysochloris asiatica
TTTCACAATGTTAAGTCTTCCTATCCAGGAGCATGGTACATTCTTCCATTTTTGTAAGTCTCTTTTGGTTTCTTGTAGTAGTGTTTTGTAGTTTTCTTAGTATAAGCCCTTTGTTTCTCTGGTTACATTTATTCCTAGATATTTCATCCTTTGGGTGGCTATTGTAAGTGGTATTTTTTTCCTAATGTCCTTTACTCCCGTTGGCTTCACTCCATTTGTGTCATCATGGTCAACTCTACTTTGAGGATGCAGCTCTTTCCCAGTCATAATTTGAGCACATGCCAATAAGTGCCTCATTCCAACACTATATATAACAATGTTTCTCTGCTGTTTATATGGTTTTTGGTGTTTAAATATTCAGAAGTAGTCCAACTCTCCTTCCTCCTAGTCTGTCTTTGTCTGGATGCTCATTTGAAACCTGTCCACCATGGGTGACCCTGCTGGTATTTAAAATACCCAAAGCATAGCTTTCAGAATATCAGCAAAATGCACACCACCACAGTACAACAAACTGACAGATGAGTGGTAGCAAAATCTAGCTAGAAAAGGCAAAGTCAAATACTATAATTATATTTGCAAATATCTGGGTTTAAGAAATCAAAAGAGAAGAACATTGTCAGCGTTTCTTAAGCTGAAAGAAATGAGGATAAATTTTCAAGCCTCAACCTGGAACACTAAAGGATTATTTTGTTAAAATATTGACTGATGCAGAAATCATCAAAAAAGATGGAAGGAATAAATGGAGTCACTGTAAAAAAAATAATGGTTATTGCTGAACCAGTTCAAGAAGTAGCACATGATCAAGTAACAATGGTACTGAAGAAAGAAGTCCAAGATACATTGAAGTCATTGACACAGAAAAAGTTTCCAGGAATTGATGGAGTACAAATAGAAATGTTTCAACAAACTCATGTTGTACTGGTAACATTAATTAGTTTATGCCAAAAAATTTGGAAGACAGCTCCTTGGCCAACTGATTGGAATTGTTTCATATTTTTGCACATTTCAAAGAAGGATGACACAATTAAATATGGAAATCATCAGACAATATCATTAATACCACAAGCAAGTAAAATGTTGATAAAGATCATCTAAAAATATTTGCCACAGTATATTTACAGAGTTGCAAGCTGGATTCAACAAGTACACAGAATGAGGGCTATCATTGCTGATATCAGATGGATATTAGTTGAAAATACAAAATTCCAGAAATATGTTTATTGTTGCTTCATTGATTGTGTGAATCCTGAGAAGCTCTAGGCCACATTTCATATTCAGGAACACATAATTGTGCTCATGAGGAAACTGTACACAGATCAACAGGCCTTTTTTCTTACTGAACACTTAATGGTTAAATTTAGTAAAGATGTTTGTTAGGGTTGTATTCTTTCACCATATTTACTCATTCTGAATGCTGAATAAATATACTCTGAGATGTTGGATTATATGAAAAATAAATAGCATCTGGATTGGAAGAAAACTCAACATCTTGTGATATGCAGATAATACTACCTTGCTTTGTGAAAATGAAGAAGACTTAATAAACTTATTGATGAAGATCAAATACCACAGCCTTAGGTATGGGTTGCATCTCAATTCAAAGAAACAAAAATCCTCTCCAACAAAAAAATAACATCAGGATAAATGAAGAAAAGATTGACAGTGTCAAAGACTTCATTTTGCTTGAATCCACAATCAACACTCATAAAAGCAGTATTTAAGAAATTAAAAGATATACTGAAATAGGCAAATATGCTGAATAAGTCCCATTTAAAGTGTTCAAGATCAAGGATATCAATTTTAGGACTAATGTGAACCTGACCCAAGACATGATACTTTCAATAGCCTAATAAGAGCTCTGGTAGCATAGTGGCTACTAATCAGGCTGCTAATCTCAAGATTGGCAGTTTGAAACTACCAGTTGCTCCTTGGGAGAAAGATGAAGCTTTCTGCTCCCATAAAGATGTGCCGCCTTGGAAACCCTGTGTAGGGACACTATGAGTCAGAACCAACTCCAAGGTAATTAACAACAACAATAATCTGCATGTGCAAGTTGGGCAATGAATAAGAAATACATTAGAAGAATTAAAGCATTTGTGTTGTGTTGTTGGGGATGATTATTAATAGTACCATGGATTTCATGTAGAACAAACAAACCTGTACTGGATAAAAGTACAATCAGAAAGCTCCTTTGAAGCTTAGATGGCCATATTTTGTCTCTCATGCCTTGGACATATTATTAGAAGAGACCAGTCCTTGGATAGGGACATCATGCTCACTATAGTAGAGAGCCAGTTAAAAAGAGGGAGACACTTAACAAGATGGATTGGCACAGTGGTAACAGTAATGGACTCAAGTATAGCAAAAATCATGGGGGTAGTGCAGGACCGGGCAGTGCTTTGTTCTGGATTGCTATGAGTCACAACCGGCTTGAAGGCACATAACAACAACAATGCTAATTAGGTTCATGTATAGCATCTCTTCCCTTGAAGGCCTTTGACAGGAGCAAAAAAACTCTTGAGATTTTCCACTTGTTTAACACCAGCTAAAGCCCTTCCAGGTTCTGTTATTTTACTCTGTCCTCAGAGAAAGTTTATCCTTCAAGGTAGGTAGAACTATGAAACATCTTACAAGGAAGTAAAATATAGAAATTTTATAATTGGTCTTTTTATAGTAACCAGACTGTAAAATGAGCAAGTTATCGGGATTACTATTTTTAACTTCCAAGAAACCTCCTAGGCTCCCTCTCTCAGAGATACTTGAAGAGGTAAAGTAGCACATGTTAGTGGCTTGACCACATAAGGGCCTTAGCTGGGTCCATCATAACAGCTCACAGGACTTTCTTGGGATGGGGGCATCTTACGGAGTTACTATTCTTAAAATTCATCCACTGCTTATCCAATCAGCATTTATTGAACACATATGGTTTATGTCTCAAGGGCTGGATCAGGTGCTGGGGATACAGTAGAGAAGCAAAGAACATAAACAATAGGTTGCTATCATGCAGATAGCTGAGGCATGACCAAATAAATGGATTTTCATGCAGTAGTTCAATTTTGTGCAAAGTTTAGAACTCTTGGACTCAATAAAATTATGATGGGGATTGCCACAGGGTTTGGACAGTTAACCAGTTTAACCTGACACAAGATCCTTAACTGTCTTTCCTGGCTAGTGCCATACTATTGGCATTTATTGGTTGTTCCATGTTCTTTACTTTGTGGCTTATAGAGTCTGAGATCCTATAAAATCAAAACCCTGCAGAATAATAAATTGACCAGAAAACTATACTACTGTCATATAATAGAGACAAATATTAACAATGATTCATGCAACAGCAGAAGGAAGACAAGACAAAATACAACAGGAAAGGTAAAAAAAAAGTTAAAATCAATGAATAATTCTCAGATATCTCAACATAAGGATGCAAGCTCAGCATTTGAGAGATGTTCATGTTAGCTAATTCCAATAATCCGTGGAAGTGGATGAGCTTCAAATGACTTGTGTTGGTCCCAGAACTCTGGCTCTTCTTCCTCTCAGGGCAGTTGAAGATAAGTGTCCTTCAAAATCCCTGTTTCTGACACCAAGAAATGTCAAAGAGCAAATTGGAACTTCTTTTAAAATTAAAAAGTTTATTGAATGAACTAAATAATACAAAATTGACAGGATTTTTGAGGAATCATCAACATACTGTAGTGAAAGGAATTTTAACCTAGCTTAAATACAGAAGATCCAGAAACAAATAAGAAAAAAATTTTAGACAATCCAAAGTCTAATGTAGAAACAAAATAACATTTTAAAGTGAACCATGAGTTATTTTAATTATTATTTTGAAAATCATAACAACTAAGTCATGTAACAATTTCATCTATAGATATTTCAAGAAGCAGCCAGTGTGAATGCTCTTCTGGGGAGCCTGATATTAAAATAAGAGAGAGAGAGAAGGAGTGCCTCTAGACTCCCTAAGGTATAGTTGCTATCTGATTATTGAAGGTCAGTTTTGCATAAGAAAACAGAAAACAAACAAACCAACAAAATGGAGCCTGGCCTTTATCTGTGACAGAAGTCTTTCATGCCCAAAATCTAGATCTTTTGAATTCCTTCACAGTTCTAAATGAAGACAGTTTTGGCATACAATAGGGCTTCAGAACATTATTTGGAAATTTTCCATGGTCTCTTAATTCCATTATTTAATGAAAAATTTTAAGCTCCTTCGCAAGTTGAAGACAATAAATAATGTTATCAATCATCAGTACATGATTTGCATGACTCCTTGTATTTCCTGAGAACAAAGTATAACAATATTTATACTGTGAAGGAACCTTTTTATTGCGATGGCATTTTGGAGTAAGGAAGAAATGAAGATAGGTCAAACGTTGTTAAACAGTTTGTTCAGTGCAAACAGTTTCAGAACTATCATTTTATTAGTTTTGATCACGGATAGATGGCAAAATTCTTTTAAATAATAATTTTTTTAAGAAGTATTTTATAGAACATGTTTTCAGACCCTTTGAGTAGAACATCATTGTGAAGAAATGATGGAGAAGCTCAATATTATCCATTAAAACCAGACCAGGGAAAACTGTGGAATAGACTATCATTGGCTAATATGCAAGTTCAAGCTGGAGCTGAAGAAAATCAAAACATGTCAAAAAGAGTTAAAATATGACCTTGCATATATACAACCTGAATTTAGATACTATTTCAAGAACGGTGTTGATGCATCAGACACTAATGATGGAAGACTAGACAAGCTGTGGGATGACATCAAGAATATATCATTAGTCTATATCATATATGGGCAGCATCAATGGGCTCAAGCATAGCAACAATTGTGAGGTTGGCCCAGGATGGGCAGTGTTTCGTTCTGTTGTGCATAGGGTCCCTAAGAGTCAGTACCAACTCGATGGCACATAACAACAGCAACATATAATATATAGGAAAAAAGAAAAATATCATTAAAAAGGTAGAAAGAAAGAAAAGATCAAAATGAATTTCAGAAGACACTCTGAAACTAGCTCTTAAACATAGAGAAGCTAAAATGAACAGAAGAAATGAGGAAGTGAAAGAATTAATAGAAATTTTCAAAGGGTAACTGGAGAAAACAAAGTCAAATACTATAGTGAAATGTGCAGTGTGGAGTTAAAAAAGAAAGAGGACAAAAAAAATCTCAATATTTCTCAAGCAGCTATAATAAGAACAAAATGTCTTGACTCTTTTATTTAGAGATTCTATGGGAAAAATACTGAATGATGCAGAAACTATCAAATGAAGATGAAAGGAGTAAACAAAGTCACTGTACCATAAATGAATGGTCAATACTCATCCATTTTAAGAGACAGTATAAGATCAAAGACTGGTGGTACTGAAAGAAATCTGAGATGCACTGAAGGTATTTATGGGGGAAAAAAATACTCCAGGAATTTATGGAATATAAATTGGAATATTTCAACAAATTGATGAAGCACTGTAGGTACTCATTCACCGATGCCAAGAAATTTGTAGAGAGCTACTCAGGCAGCTGATTGGAAGAACTCCATACTTAGGCCCCTTTCAAAGAAAGGTTGCTTAACAGAATGCAGAATTTATCAATCGATATCACCAATATGGCATACAAGTGAAAGTTTTCTGAAGATAATTTAAATATGATTGCAACAGTACATCAAGAAGGAGCTGCCAGAAATTCAAGTCATATTCAGAAGATATGGAAGGAGGGATACCATTGTTGACATTGCATGGATCTTAACTGAAAGCAGAGAATACCAGTAAGGTATTTACTTTGCTCTATTAACTATGCAAAGGCTTTTAACTGTGTGGATCCTGACATTATGCATTATGTAGAAAATACAACCTTGCTTGCTGGAAACAAAAGGGATTTAAAATATTGACTGATGAAGATCAAAGACCACAGCCTTAGATATGGATGCTTTTTCAATGTAAAGAAAAAATTCCTCACGAATGGAATAATATTATAATAAAAGGAGATGTTTTTGAACTTTTCAAAAACTTTATTGTGCTTGGATCCAATATAAACACCAGGGAAACAGCAGTTAATAATTCAAACAATATATTGAAAAGACACTTCACCAAGGAAAATATTAGGGCAGCCAACAAACATATGAAGAAATGTTCCAATCATTAGCCATTAGAGTGATGCAAACCAAAACAACAATGATATATCACCTCACACCAGCAATAACAGCATAGTTAAAAAATGCAGAGGACAATAAATACTGGTGATGATGTAGAGAAACTGGGACCCTCCTACATTGCTGGTGGGAATGCAAAATTCCCACCATTCTGGAAAAGAGAATGGTGCTTCCTACGAAGGTGGGAAATAGAAATACCTTGTTGTTGTTGTTGTTGT
>NW_006411491.1:0-3180 GCF_000296735.1 Chrysochloris asiatica
CTCTTACTGTGGTCTCTGGATGACAAGATGCAGGGATTGGGGATTTAGGGAGGAAGACAATTGTCCTACCTCTGGCCTTTCTTCTTGGTGACCTTTGATCCTGTCCAGCCCCACCCCCACCCCCAGCACACTTGAGGGTGAGACAGGGGTGGGAGTTGCCCTGCCTTTTTCCATCCCTTTGAGGGCTAAGTCCCTCTTCAGAGCTCCCCTCCCTCACACCTCAGGCCACGATTTCCCTAGGGACAGGGTCCTGAACTATTAGGATCCAGAGGGAACAGGGTAAGGGGTTCCTTACCTGAGACCACCAGTTCCAGGGGGTCACTGGGCTGTGATAACAGGTAGGGGGAGTTGCTGTGTGAAGTGTAGCACCTGTAGCTGCCCCCATGGGCTGACATCACAGGACCCAGGATAAAGGTGGTCTGAAAGGGCCCAGGACTGTCTTGCCTATGAAGGTGCTGCAGAGGGGCAACAAAGCCTTCCTTGAACAGAAGGAATGTGTCAGACCAGCTGGTTGAGAGACACTGCAGGGTCACGTTCTCCCCCGAGGTCACCAAGGGCCCCGGATGGGCTGCGAGGGTGGGTTTCCCATAGGCTCCTGTGAGAAAAGGAGAGCAGGGTGTTCAGGGAACCAGCCGGCCCCACCTCCCTTGAGCTGACCACTGTCTCCTCCTCAGGGGTGCTCTCTCTGGGAGCCCTGTTTCACACCTCTGTCTCTCTGTGGCCCTCTTTTACCCCATGTCTCCCTCTCTCCCTTTCTCACTCCCTCTTCCTCAGACAAAACCACCACCTCAGCTCTGCTAAGGGATCCTATGTCCCTGACCCCATGTCCACCATGGGAAACCCTGGACCCACACAGAGGAGACCATGTGGAGATGTAAGGCTATGCAGGGGCTCCAACCTGCCACCAGGATGTCCAGGGGGTCACTGGGGGCTGACCACTCATAGGAGAGACTGTATCCACCGTAACACCTATACGGGCCCCTGTGGGAATTGTGCACAGGGCTCAGGGTGAAGTTGGGACTGCGCTGAGCGTCAAGGTTCCTGGGACCTCGGTGCTGCTCGTCTTTGGTCAGAGCAAACCTGTCAAATCCGGCCTCTGAGCCGCACTGCAGGGTCAGGCTGGCTCCAGACAGCACTGGGGAGCCTGGGTGTGCTGAGAGGGAGGGCTTCGTGTGCACCCCTGGAGAGGAGGAGAAGGTGGCATTGAAGGACCGCACTCCCCACTGTGCACGGGGCTCATACTGACTAGTGACCATGGCTGTGAAATGGGGGGGCGGGCTGCAGTGAGGCCACATGGTCTGTCCCACTCCCCTCTGTGATTCTGCCCCAGGAGGGTACCATCACCAACCTCCCCCTCACCCGCAGGGCTCCCCTGGGCACATGGCTTAGGTCAATCATTGATGCTGGGAAAGTGATGGGGCCGGGCAGGGGCTCCCTCACCTGTGACCAGGAGATCCACCTGGTTGCTGGCCTGTGACCACACATGGGGGTTGGAGCTGCAAGCACCATAGCACCTGTAGGTGCCCCCATGGGAGGGGATCACGGGGTCTACAAGAAAAGTGGCCAGGTGCCTCCCCATGGGGTACTGAGAGTCCATGTGCTGGACCATGAGGACTCCTCCATCCTTCAGCAGATGGAAAGTGTGGATGGAGTTGACTGAGCTACAGAAGAGGGTCACCTTCCCTCCTGAAGCCACCACAGGGCCTGGATGGGCTGAGAGTGAGGGTGGAGAGTACACTCCTGAGAGAGAGGAGGGAGCTGAGTTAAAGGGGGACACAGTCACCCCATATGACCCAGGGGGCCGTCTGTGAGGTATGAGTCCCTCCCCTTAGGGCACATTCCATCTCTTCTACCTGTAGGAGGAGCTCAGAATGGAGGGGGAGGGGGTGCTCTGATCCCTTCCTCTTACCTGTCATGGTGAGGACCAGGGGCTCACTGAGCGGGGACCAGCTATTGGAGCTCTGATAACGACACTGGTACTGCCCTGCATGGTCACTGTCCATGGACTGGATGATGAAGGAGCCCCCTCTCTCCCTGGAGTTCAGTAGGGTCATACCCCAGAAATACTGTCCATTTCTCAATAGATGGTATATATCAGCCTGTGAAGACCCCTGACACCAGATGGTCACAGGACTCCCCCTGGGGACGATGGGGTCTGGGTCAGCCCAGATGGAGGGTTTGGGGAGGGTTTCTGGAAAGAAATCAGAGTTGGTGTCTCAAGGGGTTCCCTTTCTCTCAGTGTCTTCAGCCTTCGTTCCTAAGCCATTCCCAGCATGGTTCCCACCCGCCCAGGCCCTGGGTTCTGTCCAAGCTGCCCAGAGGTCAGTGCTGGGAGGACTGTGGAGGACTCACCTGGCTGGGCCAGGATCTGCTGCCTCTGGAACAGCCCTGGGAGAGAGGCCTCATGAGAAGTTTGTCCTTCCCCCCACACAGAAGCGTCATGGGGGTTTCGGCCCCTCAGTGTTGGGATCAAACTGGGCCTGAGAACATTACTTCTCTCTCCTCAGGCGTCAGCTTCCCCATGAGAATCCTGAGCCCAGGGGTCTCCCTGTGACCAGGCCCTGTATGTGGGCACAAGGACCTCATTCCCCCGCTTTCTCCCAAAGCTTACCTAGACTCAGAAGGGCAGTGAGGACCAGGGCTGTGGCACTGCCCGGCATGGCTCCCAGGGCTGCAGGTGTGATGCACTGACCATAGAGCCTGGGAGGGACCGTCACAGGGTGTGCCGAGTCCTAGGGCCTGTGTTATGTGTCATGTGGCTTCCTCATCAGCAGCCTTACAAGAAGGGAACAGCCCCTCTCTGTGGCCTGGCTCTGCTCTCCCCAGATGTTGGGGCTGAGGACACAGCTGACTGTTTGGAAACCTTTCAGAGCAGCTCTGAGTTCCAATCCTGAGGCTGCCTTTCACAGAGGCTGGATGGACAGGAGCAAGTCGCTTCCCCTTCTGAACCTCCAAAAACGTAATTTTCCTTCCTTCTTTTCACCATCCAGACAATCAGTCAATGACTAGTGAGTTCTCACCAGGTGCAGTCATGGTGGCCGGCACTAGAGATTCAGGGAGGAAGCACATGACTACTTCCTCCACTCTGGAGCTCAGAGGAACACAAGACATTATGATTTTTTACTATGAATAAAACAGCTACAGTTCTGCCAAGTTGTAAAAAGGAGCAAAGTAGGAGAC
>NW_006411491.1:8225-9408 GCF_000296735.1 Chrysochloris asiatica
ATCAGTTTCCATTCAGCAACTGACACACAAGTTGTTTCATGTCATTGTTTGCATTCCCCACAGTGTGACATCATTATCCCACTTCCTCCTGCGTTGTCTGGGTCCAGTCCTCCTTTTCCCCTATCCCTCTAGACTTTGTCCTTAGCGAATGCTGCCTTTTTGATCTCCAGTGGTTCATTATTTCATGGAGTGAGTATCTCATAGAATCATTCTTCCCTAAAGGAACTGGCTATTGTTTGGTTGAGAACTGAGCAAAGATGACGTCTTCTGGTGGAGACCTGAGGGCCGACTAAGAGCCGTAGTCTCAGGGATGGACACTTGTCTATACGACCAATAGGCTGGGTTTACTTCTGATCATTTTGAGTTTTGTTCCACATTTTTCTCCCACTGTACCCAGTACCTTCTAAGGAGCTTTGGTAGCATAGTGGTTATGAGTAGGGCTGCGAACCTGAAGGTTAGCAGTTCGAAACTACCAGTGGTTCTCTGGGAGAAAGATGAGGCTTTCTGTTCCCATAAAGATTTACAGCCTCAGAAACCCGATACAGGGTCGCTATGAGTCAGAACCGACTCCACAACACATAACCACCACTGCCCGCACCATCCAGTATCTTCTGATGTGATCCCTTTCGGAGCAATTGGTAGTGGAGGCAGGGCAGCACACACTCCTTCTGGTCTCAGGGTCCTGGAGGCTGATGTTCACGTGGTCCATTAGCCCAGTGGACGAATGCTCTTCATGTGACTTTGGTTTTCATCTCTTCTTTCCTGCAGAAGGGAAAGCCCACTGGCTGCATCTTGGGTGGCCGCCCATGAGCTTTGTAAGCCCCTAGATGCTGCTCGCCAAAGTAGGATGACCAGCTTTGTCTTTGTGGACTATGTTGTGTCAAATGATCTGCTAGCTGCCGAGACCACAGTCCAGGCCACACAGCCTTCAAAGTGCTTTATTGTCTTAGAAGAAGTTGTCTTAGAATTCTAGTGTGGCATTGTAGGATAAGCACTAGACTGCTAACCTCAAGGTTCAAACCCACCAGCTGCTCCTTGGAAACTCTATATGCAGGGTTGCTTGTGGATCAGAACAGATTCAATGGCACTTAACAACCACCAATGCGTTGTCATAACTTTGTCTCTTGTATGCTCCACCATTTCATGGATATATCTGCATCATAGACAAATGCACAGGTAGATA
>NW_006411491.1:10834-11261 GCF_000296735.1 Chrysochloris asiatica
GTAACCACTCACAAGTGAACCCCACCCTCCTGTCAGCTCTTTCTCCCACCTTGTTTTACCTGGACCTAGTAGTTGTGAGAGTAGTGGTGGTGTGCCGTCAAGTTGATTCCAACTCAGAGTGACTCTCATAGGATTTTCAAGGCTGTAAACCTTTATAGGAGCAGAAAATGTCATCTTTCTCCCATGTAGTGGATGGTGGATTTGAACTGCTGACCTTGCGGTTAGCAGCCCAACGTGTTACCCACTAAGCCAGCTGACCTCCTTACCTATACTAAAGAAACACCATCTTGTAGAGAGAAGTCATTAGTGCTAGCCTTGGTCTGTACTGTGCTTTAGGATCATGAGCAGTCAACACCCACTCCGAGGACTATGAAGGAGTCCTTGTAGGGTCGGGATTATGAGCTGGGCTGTAACCTTAAGGTCTATT
>NW_006411492.1:0-949 GCF_000296735.1 Chrysochloris asiatica
AGGAAAGTCCAATCAAACAGTCACTATTGAGAGGATCAGTTGAGCCACTTAAATTCAAGGCAGAGAAGTCAGCTCAGAAAATTATGTAGACTACTTTTTCAGATTCCAAAGGGGATAATCTTGATATGTTTTCTCAAAAGACACAGGAGAATTAATGAAAATGTTTTAAGAAAATCAAAAACTATATTGATTAGAAAAAAGACAGGAAAGGTTTCAAGGAATTTTTTTCCACCACAATGCACTAGTTCATTCTTTGAGGGTAGCAAAGGCTGTCCTTTCAGAAGTTCATTAGGAAACCTTACCCCATCCATCCTACAGCCTTCATCGTGCCTCTTCAAACTTCTTTTGTTTCCTAAACTCAAGAACATTTCAATAGAACATGATTTGAGTCTGTCTAGGATGCCAAAACTGCCATTTTGCTGTGGTGTAAATGAAATAGCACAGAATTCTTCAGGGAAGATGAAAATACTGCATTCAGAAGAGTACAGACCTAGATGGACGATGTGTCAAGAAACAATAGATTCATATTTTGATATAAACTTTTAATAAAGTTTTCTATGGTTCTGTAGCAATAATTTTTTTACTTACCTTCACATGGAATCCTGGTGTGGCATGTGGTTAAAGTGCTGAACTGCAAAGTCAGTTTGAACCACAAGGTCATGGTTCAAACTCACCAGCTGCTCCTCAGAAACTCTATACAGAGCCGCTAATTGGAAATGCTACACAGGATTACTATGTTAAGTACTGTTGAGTCGGTTTTAATTTATATTGATCCTGTATAGAAGGAGTGAGGAACATCTATCCAGAAATTATTTGTTCTGGTATTGCCAAGGCAATCACATTGGTGTTGTTAAGTGCTGTTGAGTTGGTTCTGACCCATAGTGGCCCTATATATATGGAGAATATGTATGTGTGTGTGTGTGTGTGTATATATATATATATATATATA
>NW_006411492.1:1662-2862 GCF_000296735.1 Chrysochloris asiatica
CTCTTTGGAAATCCTATACTGGGTTGCTTTGAGAGGATTGCTGTTGTGAAGTGCCATCAAGTCACTTTTGACCCATAGCAACCCTGTATAGGCATTCCAAGAGGTGATTGGTGAGTTTGAACCACCAACCTTCTGGTTCAAACCAACCTTTTGGTCTAGTGCTTATCCTACAGCTTATCCAGTTCCAACTCTGTGCAAGACATTAGGCTGAGACCTCACTGACTCATGTAGCTTCAGGGATGGAAGAACCCTCAATCTTCAGGTCAGATAGCAGACTACTGGGTGAAGCCCCAGGAACGCGAGGTTAGACAATGACGAGCTACATACAGGATCCAGAGTGAATAAAAAGCCAGAGAGTCTTGACAGAATGTTCATATATATAGGATGCAGGCCACACCCCCAAGGAAACTCCCTTTCAACTAACTGTCTGCTCATAGTCTATCTCATTGTGGAAGTGATCAAATCACTATATAACTGCCAAACTACAGAGCTGTGGTCTAGCTAAGTTATCACACAACCTTAACTATAATGTTCATAGAAGTTTGAGGTTTTTATTTTTGCATTTCTCCAATGAATAACAATATTGAACATCATTTCATATGCTAGCTCAACATTTGTATATTTTTATTAAATAAATATCTGTCATCAAGTCCTTTTCACATTTTAAAATTGGATTGTTTGTCTTTTTGTTGTTAAGATGTAATTTTTTTAATATATTCTCCTTATTAGACCTTTATTGTATATGTCATTAGCAATTATTTTCTCTCATTCTTTAGTTGTTACTTCACTCCTTTGGTAATGTTTTCATGCATAGAGGTTCTTTTTTTTTTAAGTGCATGATTTATTTTATTTTTTAATGTTTTATTGTGAATTATATGATAGTTTTCATGGGAGAACATTAGTTTTACATTCATCCTATCATATATTGTTTCATTGCCATGGTTACAATCCCATTCATGCATCATCAACCAACCAAAGGGTACACACTACAAGCCTGCTACCCCATTGTCAGCACACAGCCCCTCTCCCTCTCTGTGTCTAAAATCCCCCATTGCTCCATCTCTACAGGTCATCGTCTCTGCCTCCATCTCAGACATCACTGCTTCTCTGGGTAGGGTCCTGCTGTCCACTCTTCTCCCTTTATGGTCCCAGGGACCTCCACTCTTAGGCTGAAAAGTTAATCACTCCCCTCCTTGCTAC
>NW_006411492.1:4127-6088 GCF_000296735.1 Chrysochloris asiatica
TGTTCCAAGGTTGTGCATACATCATTTTTTACCTCTGTCCCACTTAGCCCATTCAAACCTGCCTAATTGTTCTCCCATCTGCTTTGTTCTTCCATCCCCTCTCCCTTCTTGTATATTGCCCCCCTCCCCAGCACCCAAAGTATCCTGTGTCTATTCCCTGCCCTGTGCTCCACCTTCCCCTCCCTCCCCTCACCCCATCCCACATCCCAGCAACCAGCAAAGAATCCACCCCCCTTTAGTATGGGTTCTTTTTCTTACAGGGGTTCTTTTAAATTATGATATAGTTTATCTCTTTTTTTGTTGCTTCTGCTTTTTGTGTCATATTTTAAACATAATTTCCAAATACAAAGGTCATGAAAATTAGCTGCTATATTTTATTCTGAGAGTTGTGTGAATTTAGATTTCATATTTAGGTCTTTCTTCCATTTTGAGTTAGGTTTTGTATATGGGCTGAGGTCAAGTTCCAACTTCATTCATTGTAAGTGAATACTCAGTTGTCTGAGCCTTGTTTGTTGAACTTTTATCTTACCCATTGAATTCTACCCTTGTCAAAAACAATTAGCAAGATATCACGATGTTGAAACAGGGCTTGATGGAGGATAGGGTAGAGGTGCAGTGAAGATCTTCATCAACAATACCACATAATACCAGATGAAGTGGGTTCAGGGCAGAACTTCAAAACTCTGAACCACGTATCTAGGAATATTTAAAAAGTTTGAAGGCTATAACTAGTGGAACTTGTAGCAGAAGTAAGAAATCTCATATTTTAGAATCTGCTGGGCTCGGCAGCCTGGAGCTCACAACTTGGATGAGACCAAACGACAAGACCAAGCAGGGGAGCAAGAAGATCTACCATGGAATAATGCTGCGGAACCTCAGAGCAAAGGTGGACAAACTACTTTGTAAATTTTGATTCCTTCTGATTTTTTTTTTTTCTTTGTATCTGTTCATTGGCCTCCCCACTGTTTGCACACTTCCATCCTGGAGACTATAGGGGGTGCCTGAGCAAGTGGATGCCCCCTACCCCCAACACTGGTGGGTTCTACTGCCATGCATGTGCACAGATACTCTCAATATCTAAAGAGACAGGCAGCTCAACAGCTGAACTGTTTATTAATAGAGAAAAGGCCAGAACAAGGGATGTGGAGAGGGAAAGAGAGTTTAAAAACAAAACAGTCTGAAAATTAAATCCTGTGGTACAGTATAACAACCAACAGTGGCATCTTAAAATTTATCAGGTGGCCTTGAAGGCAAGAAGCTGAAAGAGGATATGAAAATCATACTCATATTAGGCTACATATTTTTTTTTTCCTTCTCTCCCTCCTCTCCCTTTTCTGTGATTATAGACTACAGTATCCAATCTAGTTTTTTTTTTGTTTTGTTGTTTTTTTATTTCTTTTCTCTTACTTTTTTTGCTGTTGCTGTTTTGTTGTTGTTTGTTCCCCCTTTTACCTTTGGGGGATGCTTTCTCTCCCTATATTACCCAAGAAGAGACATCAATTGCTGCCATATAGTCAAGCTACAATAACACCCTATAAAGCCTCACAATCAAGGCAAGGATCAATACCAACTGCCATACACAAGGGAGGCAGACAACACCTGTGAGAGTTACTCTGAGTTAAGCAATAAGAAGAGTGAAAAAGTAAGCCCACATCATGATCACATCTACCTGGAGATAATCAGAAAGCATAAAAAATACCAAAACACATACTCAATTAAGTATTAAGGCATAGATAAACACTAAATATATCCAAGAAGCAAAAGCAGATGACCATAACAGCACATGTCCAGAAACAAGACAAAATGTCTGAGACAAATGGAATAGAGGTAGACATGGATTACATGCTGGAAGGAGGGCAGGCCTTGGAAATACCTGAGAAGGAATTTAGAAAAATGATTATAAAACATTTCAAAACACTTTACAATGGAGTTGAGAAAAATAAGGAAGAAGTCAGGAAAGC
>NW_006411492.1:6780-7314 GCF_000296735.1 Chrysochloris asiatica
TTTATCCAGCAAAGCTATCAATCAAATATGACTGTGTAATCAAAACATTCCAGGATAAACAGAAGCTAAGGGATTTTGCCAAACCCAACCCTGTGTTACAAAACATCTTAAAGAGAATTCTGTAGACTCAGAACCAACAAGAATAGACAACAAACAGAAATTGACCTATGTGGCAGCACCTCCCAGAACTAAATCAACAGATGGAAGAATTAAGAATAGAACAAAATTATAAGAACAAACTCAGAGAATCTGGAAGGTAAGTCTATTATAAAAACAATTACAATGTACAAGTAGGTAAACATGTAGTAACAGAGATCCAGATGGTGAGAAGGTCAGGTAGATTACAGGATAAAATAGACTGCACTAAATGGAGGGAAAAGTTAAAGGAATATAAGGTAACCTCAAAGAAAATTAACACTTCACAATATACCAAGAAAATGAAAATCCAGTGGAAACATTAAAACTATGAAGAAACTAATGAGAAAGGGCACAAAAACCATGAACTCAGCACAGGAAGAGATGCAGAACAAAGAA
>NW_006411492.1:9949-10963 GCF_000296735.1 Chrysochloris asiatica
AATGCAATCCTAATCCAGATTCCAATGACATTCTTCAAAGACATGGAAAAAAACAAGATACCCAGGATAAGCAAAGCACTGCTTAAGAGGAAGAATAAGGTTGGAAACCTCTCACTCTCTGACTTCAAAATTTATTACACAGCTACAGTGGTCAAAACAGCTTGGTAGTGGTACAACAAAAGATACATTGATCAATGGAACAGAATCGAGAATCCAGAAATTAACCCATCCACATACAGCCAACTGATTTTGGACAAAGTACCTAAAAATATCAATAGATGGTGCTGGCAGAACTGCAAAGCGACATGCAAAAGACTGAAACAAGACCTTTACCTCACGACCCATAGTGACCCTGTACATGGTTTCCAAGGAACAGCTGATGTGCTTGAACCACAGACCATGTGGTTCAAACTGACTTGGCAGTACAGCATATTAACCCGTAGCACCACATTAGGACTCTAGGCTTATTTCTGGATTCTTGATTCTATTCCATTGATCTCTATGTTTATCCTAATGCTGGTTCTACATTTAAAGTTTTACATTTGTAGCTTTGAGGTAAGATTTGAAATTAGAATATGTGATTTTTCCTATATTGTGCTTTATTTTAAAGATCGTGTTGTCTTTTTGGGGTCCCTTACAATTCTATATCAATTTGAGAGTCAGTTCGAGCATGTGTTTTTGTTGTTAAATGCTGTCGAGTAGGTTCTGACTCACAGGGATCTTGTATAGGATTTCTAAGAAGCAGTTGGTGGATTTGAGCCACCAACCTTGCAGTTCAAACTGACCTTGTGGTCCAGTGTATTATCCTGTAGCACCACACCAGGACTCCATTTATGTGATAAAGGCCATTAACATTTTAATAGGGATTACATTACATGTGAACATTATCTTGGAGAGTGTTGCCATTTTGACAATATTTACTCTTCCAACTCTATACAGGGTCACTATGGGTCAGAATCGACTCGACGGCACTTAACAATGACCACAACAACTCTTCCAATGCATGAACTGAGT
>NW_006411493.1:0-2041 GCF_000296735.1 Chrysochloris asiatica
ATTTGATGGATTAAAAGTATACAACATTACCAATATGAAAGGACACATTACCAGTTAGTAGAGAGAAACATAATTAAATGTTTTGTACATTTAACTCTAAATTAAAAAAAAAAAAAAATCATGGAGTATACCAATGCTCACTGCAGCACTTTCCATTATATCCAAGGGTGGAAATAACTGAAAATTTAGCAACAGATGATAGTACAAGCAAACTGTGGTATGCACATATAATGGCATTAAGAGTAATGATATTCTGATGCATGCCACAATATAGATCAATGCTGAAAACATTATTGTGAACTAAATAAAACAATTACAAAATAATAAATATTATATGAACTCACTTATATGAAATAAGCAAATATATAGAAAGCAAAGCTTATTAGTGGCTAGCAGGAATAGGAAGGAGGAATTTTTGTTTGGAGGGCATTGCATGATATTAGTAATAGTGGAATAATTTAGAAAAGAATAACAATAATGGTGACACAACATGAACAAATGAATAAATTTCATTGGATTATAACTTTGGAAGTTTTTAACTTGGTAAATATTTTGGTTTGTATATTTTCACCATGATTGAAAATAAAGAATTAAAAAACATGTAAGAAGGAGTAAATATCCTACTGAGATATGAAAGTGTCATAAAAGAACTCCAAATTGGGGGGGGGAGGGGAGTGTCAATAAAGGAGTATAGATGTTGACTGACATTTCTTGGTAAAAAGCACCTGAACCAGATAAATTTGTAGCCAAGTTTACCAAATATTTAAAAAACGGCTTCATTATGCTTTTTCAAAGTATTTGGATAAAACAAAACAGCTAAAAGATATGCAGTTTATTTTTATTAATTCAGCAAAACTTCTATGCAAAACTATGATAATGACAACACAACAAAAAAGAAAACACGTGTTTTAAATACAGATTGAAAATTTACATACACAACTGTATTAAGTAGAAACCAACAATAAATCAAATGAATGACCAAACTGGGTTTATTCCAAGGCAAAATCAATTAGAAAATATATCTACTAACCAATTTCATCTTAAAAATTTAAAAGAAAAACAATACAATACAATCAATAGATAATGAACGGATATTTGGGGGAAAAAAAATCCATGCTTTTCTTCACTTAAATGCAACCATAAAGAAAATAGAAGGGGAACACTTTAATATTAAAATGTTTAATGCCCTATCCGACAACAAATCTATGCAAAATGAGGGACTACTTACCAATGTCTCTCTCTCTCTCTTTTTTTTTGTACATTTTTATTGTCAATTGAGTGAAGGTTTATAGAGCAGATAATCAGTTTTAAATTTAGCAAATCATATACTTTGCTTCATTACAATGATTGCAGTCTTCTCCATGTAGCATCAGTTAACAGTAGTTACCTCTATTCACTTAACTATTGCATTCTTCCGTCTTCCACTACCTTCACACTTCCTTTGCTAATCTCCCTCTTGTTGTATATGCCCTGCCCTGTCATGCATGTTAACAGATGTCTACAATTTATCCCTTGATTAATTTTCCCTCCCTCTCCCCCTGTAACTATCATAGATTATTTATTTTATTAAGAAAACAAACAAACCTTTCTTAACTTTTTACAGCTTTAGTCTCAACAATATATATCCTTTTGTGATTAATTTCATTTAGGTAATGTCCTCCAGATTCATCCATGTTGTGAGGTGTTTTGCAGTATTCTTCAATGTTGTATAGTATTCCATTGTGTATATGTACCAAAGTTTGTTTGCCCATTCCTCTGTTGATGGAAATTTAGGCTATTTCCATCTTTTTGATGTGTCTCTTGTAGACCATGCTCTGTTCGAACAACTGCTTCTTGGTCCAGGTACAGATTCCTCAGAAGTACAATCAAGTGTTCTGGAATACTCATACTTCTCATTGTTGTCCAGGTTGTCATGATCCACAGAATCAAAAGCATAGGTAAACATCTTTCTGATAGTCTCTGCTTTCAGCCAAGATCCACCGGACATCAGCAATGATATCTCTCATTCCCCGGCCTCTTCTGAATCAAGCTTGAACCTCTG
>NW_006411493.1:3009-7680 GCF_000296735.1 Chrysochloris asiatica
TTTTAAAGTGTTGAAGAGCAGAGATGTCAGCTTGAGGACTAAGGTGCGCCTGACCCAAGCCATGGTATTTTCAATAACTTCATATGGATGCAAAACCTGGACAGTGAATAAGGAAGACTGTAGAAGAATTGATGCCTTTGAGTTGTGTTGTTGGAGGAGAATACTAAAAGTGCCATGGGCTGTCAAAAGAACCAATAGATCTATTTTGGAATAAGTGCAGCCAGAGTGCTCCTTGGAGGCCAAGATGGCTAAGCTTTGTCTCTCATACTTTGGGCATATTGTCAGGAGAGAACAGTAGCTGGAGAAGGATGTCATGCTGGGTAAGATGGAGGGTCAGAGAAGGAGAGTAAGACCCCCAACGAGATGGATCAGCCAGGTGGCATCATTGGTGGCGTCAAGTCTGGCAGCGGTGGTGGGGTTGGCCCGGGATCAGACATTGTTTCGTTCTGCTGTGCATGGGGTCGCTATGAGTTGAATCCGACTCGATGGCACCTGACAACAACAACAACAACTTGTAGACCATATGTTGAAGGGTCCTGATTTATTGTCCATTTTGCTCTTTGTGTTTCTTGACTGGTGCTTTTATTCCATTTACATTCCGTGTAATTATTGATAGGTATGAATTGATTGCTGTTCTCTTGCTGTGTGGTTTTGTGTGTGTGTATGTGTGATGCTGCTAGTTTCTTTGTTCCACATAATTTTCTGCACTGAGTTAATTTTCTTTGTGGGTTTACTTTGCATCTTCATTTCAGTTGTGTTAATGTTTACTAAATCTTTTTGATTTTCCTTTTTTTTTTTTTTTTTGATGTACAGGCATATTATGTTCAGGATAAATTACAGGTTAAACTACAATTTATTAAATGTTTTCCCTATTTAAAACAGGGTTTTATCTTGTAATCTACTTGACTTCCTTGCCATTTGGAAGTTCTATATGGAAGTTCTATATCTACATGATTTTCTCTTTTTGCTTTGTACTTGACTTCATTATAAATTGATATCTCTGATTTCCTATTTAAATTCTTGGAAGTTTGTTTCACTTTAAATGCTTCTATATTTGGACTGAGTTCTAGGTGGTGGTGTCATGTATGGTAATCTCAGGTTGTTGGCTGCTGTTAGTTCTCAGTCCAAATGATACCATTTAGAATTCTTTGCAAAGTTGGTCTGGTCACTACAAATCCCTTTAATATCTCTCTCTTAGGAAATGTCCTAATTTTGCCATCAGATTTGAGGGACAGCTTTGCTAGGTATATGATTCTTGGTTGGCAATTTTTTTTCTTTCAGAGGTTTGTATATGTCATCCCATTGCCTTCTTGCCTGCATGTTTCTGCTGTGAAATCAGAGATTAGTCTTATTGGTTCTTCCTTGTCGGTAACTTCTCCTTTTTATCCAGAGCTACTCTCAAGATTCTTTGGAAAGTTTGATTACAATATGTCTTGGTGATTTTCTTTTGGGATTTATCCTGTTTAGGGTTTGTTCAACTTCTTGTATCCTTATCTTCTTTAATGATATTAGAGACGACGTTTTCTTCCAACAGCTCTTCAATAATTTTCTCTGTGCTATTTATATCTCTTCCTGTTTTGGAATTGCAATCACCTGTAAGGTGTTACTCTTTGTGATGTCTCACTTAAGCTTTCTTTGGATCTGTTTCATTCCTTTTTCTAATTGTACTTCTAGTATACTAGTATTGAGAAATTTATCTTCAAGCTCACTAATTTCGTCTTCCCTTGCTTCTAGTTTATTACTTTGCCCTTTCAATGTAGTGTCCGTTTCTGAAATTTCAGTATTTCTAATTTCAGGTTTTGTATTGCTTCAAATTTTGAGTTTAATTTGTCTGTTTGTTCTTCTAGTATTTTCCTGAATTATTCTAAAGTTGTTGTTTTTTTTTCTACTTTCCTCAATATTTCTATTAATCCTTTGAAGATAACTGAGTATCATTCTTTAGAATTCTTTTTGTTAGTTCTATTACCGCTTCTTCCTCAGAAACATTTTCTGACTCTGCATCTTGGTCATTTGTTTGAGACATTCACTCTTGTTCATGTCAGCTAAAATTGTCTGTTGTCTATGTGGCATTGTGAGGTTGTCATATTTGTATTTAGTAGATGTTTGTATGTTGATTTGTTCTTAGGCTCTCAGCAATTGCCTCCTGTGGATGTAGACATTGAATGTAAGCCTGTACATCATTCTTGTTCATCTTTCCTGCACCTTGGTTTAAGATGGGTTGGGGCCATCACTATTGTCTCTTGTTGGTTGGGAAAGAGAAAACCTCTCCCTCCCCGCAAGAAAACAAAACAGAATAAACAATCATGGGACCAACAAAGAAAAAAAAAAGAGAAAAAATAAATAAAAACAGGCAGTAACCAGAAAAAAAAAATTATGATATTTGTAAAGACAAAACAGGGTCAGGCAAATGGAAAGAAAATAAAAGGATGAAATTAAAAAACAAAACACTTAAGAATAGCTAAAAATAAAAGAGAGGGGCAATAAAATAGAATAGAAAAATAGGAGAGGAAATAAAAGGAATAAAAAAAAAAAAAAAAACCCTTAGAAAAACCGGGGAGAGGGAAGATGAAAAGAGAAAGATAGTAGTAAAGAAAGATTAAAAGGGGGAAAAATAAGCGGGGAAATAAGAAACAGAAGAAAAGGGAGAACAAAAGTGAAGATAATTCAAGGGGATGGAAAGAGGTAGAGGAGGGGGAAAAAATCAATGAAATAAAAAACAAACTTGCAAACAAAAAAGCAGGGCAGCTGTTAGACCCAGAGGAGAGAAAATTTGGGGGATCTCCTGAAAGCCAAGGACCTCATGAGGTGGCTATGGATGGGATGTGACAGCAGATTGTATGGCCCTAGTTGGAGTTCCTATTGCTCTTGGTGTTATCTTTGTTCAGGGCACCCAATCCAGAAGTAGCTCATGGGCAGCTTTGATGGAGCTGGTTTCAGTGTCTGTTAGAATAAAGGGGCAGCTGGGGCAGAGTGACTAGTTAAATGCTGGTCAGTGGCTCTGCAGGTTCTGTAAGTCTATCGCAAAGTCCATGTGAATGCAGGCACCAAGTAGCACACTAAAGCAGTGCAACAGGCCCCTGCCGCGCATTGGCATGGCTCCCAACCATGTGGCTCTGAAATCACAAGGAATAGGGTTTGAACTGTGGGTGGATGAGCAAGGGAGGTGGTCACCCCTCTAGTCACCAGGAGATCAAGGTAATAAAGAAGGAATTTCACCTTTCCCATCGCCAGTGTGAATCTGCTCTGCCAGGCTACCTTCTGTTGCTAAAGTTGTTCATAAGATGGTTGAAACAAGTCTGGCTCACCATTCACCAGTCAATCTCCATTTCTCATTATCCTTGTTCAGCTTCTCCTCCCAGCAAGCACTCAATCCACTTCTCTAAACATTAGTCTGAAATTTGGGGTTCCAGAACTTTCATCTGTGTCTGTTTCATTTGATCTCTTGACCGCTATCTTGCCAAAAGTCTCCACTAAGCAATTTCAGAGTTAAAAATAAATATATTTTTGTTAAGTGCTGTTGAGTCAGTTCTGACTCATAGTGAGCCTGTATAGGGTTTCAGAGGAGTGACTCGTGGATTTGAACCATGAACTTTGTAATTAGTAGTCTAGTACTTTTCCTACAATGTCTCACAATGTGTATATATATTTATATATATAGTACTGTTACAAGGAGTCCAGAGAGAACAGTGGTGAAATGCTCAAATCCTAGTCAAAAGGTTTGAACTTCCTAGTTTCTCTATGAGAAAAAGTTTTGGTAGTCTGCTTCAACAATTTACAAGTTTGAAAACTCTACAGACAAGGACCAGTGTTACTATATCATATAGGGTTGTTATGAGTCAGGAATCTACTAGACAACAGTTGTTGTTTTTTTTAGTTTTTTAAAATTATCACAACTATTTTTTAGTGTAGACTTAGAAGTTGCAACAAACATAGAAACATAATGAGATAAGTAAGTATCTTACATAAACATTCTGTGAAAAACCAGATTAAACAATTCCTACTGGCTATGGAGTTCCTGTGGATGATACAAATGGTTAATTTGTTTGTTAATTGGACACTTGGAAGTTTACATTCACTCAGAGCAAAGTGGCAGCATCAATGGGTTCAAGTGTGGCAACAATTGTGAGGTTGGCTCAGGATTGGGCAGTGTTTCGTTCTGTTGTGCACAGGGTCACTATGAGTCGGTACCGACTCAATGACACCTAACAACAACAACATGGAGTCCCTGTGGATGATACAAATGGTTAATTCCTTTGTTTGTTAACTGAATGCTTGGAAGTTTACATTCACTCAGTGGTTCCTCACAAGAAATGATTGGCGTCTATTGCTGAAAAATCATTTAAAACTCAAGGAACCACAGTTTTACTCTGACACATATGGGGTTGCCATGTCTTAGAATTACCTGGATTGCAATAGTTTACCTATTGATAAAATGGTTAATTTAGTGAATTTTAGTTAAAATTTATATGGATTAATAAGGAACTGTGTGTGATGGTGGTTGTGTCACTTCTGACTTATATATAAGTCATTTCTGACTTATAGTGACCCTGTTGGATTTCCAAGGCTGTAAAACTATGTTGTTGTTGTTAAGTGCCGTCGAGTCGGTTCCGACCCATAGCGACCCTGTACAGGGTTTCCGAGGGTGTAAATCTTTACGGGAGTAGAAAGCCT
>NW_006411493.1:7915-10734 GCF_000296735.1 Chrysochloris asiatica
ACTATGCCACCAGGCTAAAGTAAGTAAGTTGCAAGTTAAATATAAAGAGATTAGGTTCGTCCATTCTAGCAATACAACCTAAAAATGAAATGAGAAGATATTGCATTAACAAGAGAAATATAAATAGGTGATTGATGAGATGAGATGTGACACGAAGAAAAGAAATTGTATATATATATTTCTCCAAGAATTCACAAAAATACACTGAAGGTTCAATTCAATCCACAGTGGAAATTTTTTTCTTTTGTGTTTGTGAGTGTTGGTTAAAATAATCATAGAGGTTATGTTGTTGTTGTTAAGTGCCTTTGAGTCGGATCCGACCCATAGCGACCCTATACAGGGTTTCCGAGGAGCAACGGGTGAGCTTGAACCACCGATCTTGCGGTTCAAATGGCTTTTCAGTCTGGCGCATTAACCCACAACGCCACAGTAGTTACCAATTAGGCTGCTAACCTCAAAGTAGTCAGTTTGAAACTACCAGCTGTTCTGCATGAGAAAGATAAGGCTTTCTGCTCCCATAAAGATTTACAGCCTCGGAAACCCTGTGCAGGGTCGCTATGAGTAGGAACCGACTCCATGGTACTTAACAACAACATATGTTGCGCATAGGGTCGCTATGAGTCGGTACCGACTCGATGGCACCTAACAACAACAACAAATGTATATATACAGAGAAGGACCTTTGGTAGCGGTAGTGTTGTGGTTACTAGTTGAGTCGGGCTGCTAACCTCATGGTCAGCAGTTCGGAACCACTAGCAGTTTCATGGGGGAAAAATGTTGTTTTCTTTTCCCGTAAAGATTTACAGCCTCGGAAACCCTATGCAGGGTTGCTATGTGTGTGTGTGTAAATATATACAATAAAGAACGTTATGAAACAAACATTTCAATTAAATACGTAAGGAGATATTAAAAGCTCTTTTCTTTTTTACCATGCTCACTTGTTTATTACATATGCTTTTTTGCAGACAACACAGTGGCAGGTATGAGGTATCTAGACAGGCTGAACAAGTCACTCATCCTTCACATGAGTATTTTCTATAGTCCTGGAATTGATTTTCTGAATAATATTGCCCATCCTCTGGAACAGTGATTTTCCAGATCCCCAAACATCACAATGCACAACTTCCTGTAGAGATATTTCAAGAATTTTATTTTTGTATAATTATGTCTTTAAGCCTTGAGTAAATAAAGGAATGTGGTGTGATCTCAGTGTCACCTGGGGTGATTTAGACTGAAGTGAGGAATTCCCTGAGATATGAAGAGCACAAGGTCAGCAGTTCAACCCCATCAACCACTTCCAGAAAACTTATACAGAGTTTCTATTAGTCTGAAACAACTTGGTAACACACAACAACAGATTAATTTTGATAGTTTATTTTGAAGGTGGGCTTTGATAGCATGTTCACAAGTAAGATAATTACTGAGTAATACATGTTTTTCTTCTCTAAACTATAAGAAGACTTTTATTTATTAAATGCTTTGAAAACATTTGAAATTTTAAAATCTTTTTTTAAACTATTTATTGTTAATTGAGTTAAGGTTTAAAGAGTTAAAGAGTACATCATCAGTTTTACATTTAACAAATCACATACTTCTTTTCATCATGATTTGTAGTTTCCTTAATGTAACATCTCTTATCCCACTTCCTGTCTGCTTCCCTAATGATTGCTGTTGTTGTTAGGTGCCGCTGAGTTGGTTCCGACCCATAGAAACCCTGTATAGGATTTCAGAGAAGCAGTTGGTGAGTCTGAACCACTGACCTTGTGGTTCAAAGTGACTTTGCAGTCCAGCGCATTAACCCACAGGTGTCACAACCTTGGAAACCCATGGGGCAGTTCTATTCCGTTCTATGGTGTGGCTATAAGTTAGAATTGACTTCATGGCAATGGGTTTGGTTTTTGTTTTTGGGAAACAGTCACTGTTCTGAGTTTAGGTTTACATCAAGTCACCTTTGATGTAAAAGAGATGAATTGATAGTGAAATAGTCTCCATATGAAACATACGAAATATTACAAGAATAGAGCATGATTGGGCAGTGTTACATCCTGTTGTTCACTGAGTCACTAGGAGTTGAAGCCAGCTCAATAATGAAGCAATAAATCCTACAAATTAGGGGACTGAAAATTCATTTAGAGACTTTTGCTCTTTAAATGGACTTAATTTAACTTTGTTTGAGAGAATGTGTGTGTGTGTGAGTGAGAGAGAGAGCAGGAGGCTATTCCAAAAATTTCAAGGCCTTTATCAATGATTATAACAAAGGAAACACTCACTTTTTTTCCTTGATACTACACAGCATTTGTTGATGGATTAAGTAATCAAAAGTGACAAATATCCCTCCTTTTTTTTTAGAGTGATATTTTTATGATTTAACTGAAAGATACTTTTCTAAAAGTAACCATAAAAAAGAGGAATATACAGTGTTCTAAAAATCCATGCCATTGCTCTCTGTTGGGAGAGTACCTATGATGTGAAGTCTAATGGAGGAGTCTCAGAAATACCTTAGTGTTTAAATCAATTCAAGATTATCAGCAAAATTGATTTATGATTTTATAGACATAATTTATTTATCATCATCAATGATTAGAAGTTGAAAGCAGAACTAAGTGAATTGGAAACTTAAAAAAGTATTGAAAGGATGATCTTATTTACGTTTTTACAATTACTATTTCTTTCAACTTCCAAATTTTGTAAAAGCAAGACAATGAGTAGTGAAGAGGCACCAGGTACATTTCTTGACAGGTGGATGACTAGAACAGAAATAGGTTAGTATTGGCACTGGAGGGGGAGAGAAAGGAATAGTCAGAAACATTACCATAGAA
>NW_006411494.1:0-587 GCF_000296735.1 Chrysochloris asiatica
CTCCAAGGAGCATTCTGGTTGCACTTCTTCCAAAACAGATCTATTGGTTCTTTTGGCAGTCCATGGCACTTTCAGTATTCTCCTCCAACACCACATTGTTCTATAGTTTTCTTTTTTAGTGACGTCCTTCTCTGGTTTTCATATGAGGGTTATGCTTGCTTCATAAAAAATATAGAAGAGTTTTCCATACTCTTCTATACTCTGGAATAATTTGAGTAGAATTGGTGACAATTCTTCCCTGAATGCTTGGAAGAACTCACCCGTGAAGCCATCTGGGCCTGAACTTTTTTTGGTTGGGAGTTTTTTGATGACCTGGCCATTTTCTTCTTTTGTTGTGGGTCTGTTTAAGTTTTCTACTTCATTCTGAATAAGTTTAGGTAGGTCATGTTTTTCTAGAAATATATCCATCTCATCTAAATTTCCAAATTTGTTGGAGTACAACTCTTCATAGTATTCTGTTATTATCCTTTTGATTTCGTTTGGTTCTGTTGTGGCTTCACCCATGTGGTTTCTAATGAGAGTTATTTGTGTTCTCTCCCTCTTTTCTTTCATTAGTTTTGCCAATGGTTTGTCAATTTTATTAATCT
>NW_006411494.1:1862-9873 GCF_000296735.1 Chrysochloris asiatica
TTTTAGTTTTCATGTTTGCTTGTTCTGCTTGGAAATTCATTTTTATGATAAGTTGTGAAGTATTAACTTTCTTTGGGGTTACCTTATAGTCTACTAACTTTTCTTTCCATTTAAGATAATCCTTTGTATCCTGTAATTTACCTGACATCCTCACCACCTGGGTTTCTTTTGGTATGTTTGTCCCTTCTTTGACATTGATATAATTCTGATCTTCGGTTGACTTCTCAGCTCCTTTGAGTTTGTTGTTGTAGTCTTGTTCCATTCTGGACTCTGCTATCTGTTGACTGAGTTCCAGGTGGTGTTGCCACACCTGTCAATCTCTGTTTGTTTTCTGTTCTTGTTGGTTATCAGTCCACAGAACTCCCCTTAGGGTGTTTTGAAGTGCTGGGTTGGTTTTCATAAAATCTCTCAGATTCTGTTTATTATGGAATGTCTTGATTGCACCATTGTATTTGTTTAATAGTTTTGTTGGATAGACGATTCTTGGTTGACAGTTTTTTTTTTTCCTTGTAGGGCTTTGTATATGTCTCCCAATTGCCTTCTTGCTTACATGCTTTGTTCTGAATAGTCAGAGCTTAATCTAATTTGCTTGCCTTTATAAGTGACATTTCTCTTCTCCTTAGTCACATTTCATATTCTTTCCTTGTCTTTAATTTTGGAAAGTTTGATTATTATATTTCTTGATGACTTCCTTTTGGGGTCTATCCTTTCTGGGGTACGGTCAGCATCTTGAATGTTTATCTTTTTATCTTTCAAGATATTAGGGAAATTTTCTTCCAGAAGCACTTCAACTATCTCCTTTGTGGACTTCTCTGATTCTTCCTATTCCAGAATATCAATAATTCTTAAGTTGTTCCTCTTTATGTTATCCAGCGTGAATTGTAGACTCTCTTCAGAGTTTTTTATCCTTTTTTGCCGCTTGCTCTTCTATCTTAGCAGTATTTAGAGATTTGTATTCCAGCTTGCTAGTTCTGGCTTCCATCTCTTCTATTCTGCTCCTTTCACCTTTCAGCATATTGTCCATTTTTGATATCTTATTATTGATCATCTGGACATCTTTTTGCAGGTTTTGAATTGTTTGCAATGCTGTAGCAATCTTATTTGATTGCTCCTGTAGTACTTTCCTGACTTCTTCCTTGTTTTCCTCCACCCCTTTTCAGAGCATTTGAATTTGTTTCCATATAATTCTTCTGAATTCTTTCTCAGGCATATCCAAAACCTGCTCTTCCTCCTCTAGAAAGCCTTTGTCTGTCTCCAGCTCATTTGCATCAGCTTCTCTCTTCTGTTTTTGGACATGTTTCGATATTGTTTGTTCCTTTTTATTTGTCATGATAGTTATGTGGTTTTTTTTGTTTTTTGTTTTAAAGCTTAAGTAAATGTTTGTTGTTAAGCTTACTAGGTGTCTCCTGGTGAATATGATCAGGAGATAGGCTTCCCTTTTCGTATGTAATTCTTAGTGGATGTTGTTGGCTCTTGTCTCAGTGATGGAATATTATGTGGTACGCTTATAGCTTGGCTATATGGCCATGATTGCTGTCTCTTCTTGGGTAACATAGGGAGAAAAAGCTCCCACCTCCAGGAAAGATGTGTGATCAAAACGACCAAAAGCAGAAATAATATACATGCATAGACAAAAATCACCACTTTGGAACAGAAATGAAGCTGTGGTCGACTGTCTTGAGTTGCACTGTCAGTGCGTATGCAATTAGAACCCTCCAGCAGGAGATAGGGGTGTCTGCTCTCTCAAGCCCCTCCTCAAGTCATTACAGTTGATGTGCACTGGTAGATATTGGGGAGTTAATGGGAGAAAGATTATCCACTATTTCTTTCAAATGCCTCTGCACCACTTTTAGTGCGGTTTTCTGAGTTGGACTGGCTTTAGACCCGCCCTCAAAACTCTGCTAGTAACTCACAGTATTTTCCTTAGTATTGTGATTTTTTCACTTGCGAGTGCGGAAAGCTGACTTCTTGGATCTTATGATAGATCCAGAGCTCTGGAGTTGTTCTTTGAGTGTTTCCTTCCTGAGATCCCCCTCCTTTCTCACCGGAGCGTACCCGTTTTCGCTGCTACCGCCCAAACCGGAAGTCTCGTGTCTTTCTTGTAATCATGAGACTATGAGACTTTCATGGTAACTGGGAAATTGTCTAATCCACACCTAACACTATGTCCATCCCATATTTTCATTCCAGCTCTTTCATCTCCTCTTGGTACATCTATGTCTTCTTTCTTATCCCAATTTTGGATTAAATGTTACATCATCCCTTGGAGAGCCATCTCCAATCACTCCATCCTGATGTCTCTTCCACAATTCACCACCCTAGCATCCAGCTAGTTCTTTAAGTCTCAGAGAGCCTATGGTATGTTGGGTAGAGGTCTGACTCTTTAAAAATCAGCAGTCACATCTCTGTTTTATAATTTATTAGCTGGGGATATTGGGCAAGTTATCTCATCTCTCCGAACTTCTGTGTCTTCATCTGAAAAATTAGTCTAGTGACAATACCTGCCCTTATGGAGCAATCTTACTCTGAATACATGGAGTCTCCATGAACTGCAACCAATTCAATGGCAAATAACAACAACAGCCAGACCTGGAGCAAACCATGTATTACTATTAAACTCTTTATTATTATTATGTATCTGGTAAATAATTTTGTTTTATATCACATGTTACGGTATTTATCTATTTCTCTTTCTCTCCTTATCAATAAATACTAATGAAATGAATAATGAATGTGGAGAAAGGCAAAAAGTTCATAGGATTCTTTTTTTCACAATAATCTCCTCGATATTTCCATTGCTGAAAGGCAGTGGTTAAAAACTGCGACTCAGGTCAACCTCTCTATATTGGAATGTTTCTCTTATTCTTATTGGCTCTGTGGCCCAAGGCCAATTGTTAACCTAAGTCTTAGATTTCTTATCTGTGAAAGTGGATAATAAATAGTGGTGATGGTTGCACAACTTGGTGAATGTAATTAATGTCACTTAATTACACAAAAATATTTGAAATAGCAACTGTTTTGTTATGTCTATTTTATCAAAGTAATTTTTAAGTGGATAATAATAAGACCTCTTAAGATTTTTGTGAGCATTGAATAATCACATTAATATAATGTGCTTCAGATAATTATTGTTAACTATTTATTATTACTATACATCTGATAAAAATAATTCTATTTTCTATCACATGCCTTGGAATTTATTTACTTTTCTTTCTCTCCTTGCTAAACTGTGAGCTCCTAGAGGGTAAAACTATTGAGTGCCTTATCTTTTTTATTAGGTACCTAGGCACAGTGTCATAATACATTGTTTCTCAATGTATAATCCTCTCAACTATATTGAAGATACATAAGGGGAGGTTATTATTATCTCCCATATAATGAAAAAGACTCTGAAGCACAAATAAATATATTGCTTAGGTCATACAACTACTCAGAGATTTTCTGAGTTACTATAAGGCTGCTAATCACAAGCTCAGTGGTTCAAACCCACCAACCACTCCTCAGACACCCAATACAGTATCCCTATGAGTCAGAACTGAGTTGATGGAACTGGACAACAACAATAGCCTGAGGCAGCTGGTGACCTCTTTCTCTCTCTAAACACAGGAAGGGTAGAGGGGTCCTGTGTTGGCAGCTCTGTTGACATGAGAGCAGGCATAACTGTATCACCTTGCTGAAGGTATTTCTGAGATAAAACAGCCTGACAGCCCATTTCACTCTGTAAGTTTCCCAGAAACACATAAAGACCCACCCCTACCCTACCATTTCATGCCACAGTTCCAACCAACCCAAACCAAGTGAACTCCAGGCTCTAGCAGGCCAGCTAATTCCCCCTTGCCTACCATCATGTGGCTTTATCTCCCACATGAATCCAACTCACAGTGAAAAATGAGCTCTAACATAGCCAATTTGTAATGGTCTAGCACATGCCAACGGGACACAAAACACAATCTCATCCTTCCTTCCCAAGCTGGAGCTGAGTTGATTAAAATGCTCACTTCTATGTCTGTCGTGGCTCTCTCTGAGTTCTAAGCCTTACCTGGATACATAATAGATACTCAATACTCATTACTGAGTTTCTTGTTGCTTTGTGTTTTAGAGACCAGAGAAGAGCTTGATTAAGTTCAAATCTATCAAGACCAACCAACCAACTAATTGGTGCCCAGTCACCTTCAACTTATGGAAACCTCACGTGTGTCAGACAGAATGGTGTTCATTGAAACCTTGTTTGGAAGTAAGTTGCCAATCCTTTTTCCAAGGAACCTTTGGATGCAGCTGAACCTCCAAACTTTCAGTTACCAGCTGAGTTTTTTTTAACAGTTTGCATCACCCAGGGACTTCCAATACATATTAAATAATCATAGTTCACATGTGTTAGGGCACTTTGCTATGTGAAAATAATCTTCATATTGACATTCATTCTTATGCCAGAAATGTAAGCTAGATCTGTGGGAAGTGAATAAACATAGCCTTGCTCTCAAAATACTAAAAATCTATAGAGGAAAACAGAGGTAAGAGGGTAAGTCAAAAAGTATTGTTACAAAATAATAGAAACATTTATTAAACTAAAGTATCAAAATGTGAAGCTATTCTTACCCAACATATCCTCCATCTAGGTCTATACACATCTGAAGGCCATGTTTTCATCCTTCTAACCCTTTCCTGAAGAATTCTATGCTCTATTTGCTATTGCTGTTCTTGTTAAGTACTGTGGAGTCGGTTCTGACTCATAGTGACCTTGCACAGGGTTTCTGAGGCTGTAAATCTTTATGGGAGCAGAAAGCCTCATCTTTCTCCCACAGAAAGGCTGGTAGTTTTGAACTGCTGACCTTGAAGTTAGAAGCCTGATTCGTAACTACTACGCTACAAAACAGCAGTTTTAAATGTTCTTTGAGCTTGGGGAACAAAAAGAAGTCTGAAGAGGGAATATCAAGGCTGTAGGTGGTATTGGGTATTGGGTAAGGAGCTCTGGTAGCGTAGTGGTTACGAATCGGGCTGCGAACCTTAAGGCCAGCAGTTCGAAACTACCAACCGCTCCGGGGGAGAAAGATGAGGCGTTCTGCTCCCGTAAAGATTTACACCCTCGAAAACCCTTTACAGGGTTGCTATGGGTCGGAAACGACTCCATGGCACTTAACAACAACAATAAGGTGGTATTGGGTAAGGTTTCTCAATGAAATTTTTAAAGGATAACCTTTAAAAATATTTTTAAAAGATATACTCAAAGAATAAGTGCTGGCTGGGGAAAAATTCCATGGCATAACTTTCCTGCAGTTTTCAAGTTTTTAAAAACTTCTTTCTGGTAAGCCCCAGTGATCACCTTATGTTATTCAAGAAAATCTATCAAGATTACCGCTTTCAAATTCTTAAAAATAGTTACCATACCTTCTGAGATGACCTCTTTACCTTGAATTGAACTGGACTAACAGATCCCCTCAAAGATCACTGTTTTGACTGGATCTTTTTTTAAAAGGCACCCTAACAAGACTACTGAGGGAACTTGTCTGCAGTGATCCATGGGTCACAGAGACATTTTTAAACACATTTTATTTGTAATAAACTTGTGCATGTATGAACTGGTAGCATAACTTTTTGACTTACCCTTATGTGCAACTAACCATGTCTTGGGTCAGGCACACCTTAGTCCTCAAACTGACATTTTTGTTCTTGAACACTTTAAAGAGATCTTGTGAAACCTGTTTACTTAATGCAATGTGTCCTTTGATTTCCTGACTGCTGCTTCCAGGAGTAGTGATGGTTGATCTGACCAAAACGAAGCATTTAACAACTTCAATCTTTTTTCTATTCATTGGTCCAGTGATGAGGATTTTTTGTTTTCTTTACATTGAGTTGTGACCCATACTGTAGGCTGTGGTCTTTGATCTTCATCAGTATTTAAAGTCTTCTTCACTTCCACAAGCAAGGCTGTATTGTCTGCATATTGTAGTTGTTAGTGAGTCTTCATCTAGTCCTGATGCCACATTTTTCTTTATACAATTTAGCTTCTTGGTTTATTTGCTTAGTGTACAGATTGAACAAGTATGGTGAATGAACACAACCCTGGTGCACACCTTTCCTAATTTTAAACCATTCAGTGTCCCTTTGTTCTGTTTGAACAACTGACTGCCTCTTAATCTATGTATAGGTTCCTTAGGAGCACAATTAAGTGTTCAGGAATACACATTCTCCACAATGTTAGCCATAGCTTGTCACGATCCACACAATCAAAAGTCTTTGCTCAGCTAGTAAAGCATAGATGGACGTATTTCTGGCATTTTATGTTTTCAGCCAAGATTCATCTGATGTTAGCTACGATATGCTTCATTCCACATCCTCATCTGAATCTGGCTTGAACTTCTGGGAATTCTCTGTCAATGTACTGTTGCAGCCATTTAAAAAATTATCTTTAGTAAATTTTACTTGCATGTGATATTAATGATATTGTCCGATGATTTCCACATTCTATTGAGTCACCTCTCTTTGGAATGTACATAAATACGAATCTCTTCTAATCAGTTGACCAAGTAGCTGTCTTCCAAATTTCTTGGTATAGATGAGTGAGTACCTCCAGTATCACATCAGTTTGTTAAAAAGATTTCAATTTGTATTCCATCAATTCCCGGAGCCTTGTTCTTTGCTGATGCCTTCATTGCACCTTGGACTTCTTCCTTCAGTATCCCTGGCTCTTGCTATTGTCTCGAAATGGTTGAACATCAACTATTTCTTTTTGGTACAGTTACTCTGCATATTCCTCCCATCTTTTTTTGATGCTTTCTGTATCATTCAATATTTTACCCATAGAATCCTTTCAATATTGCAAGTTGAGGCTTAAATTTTTTCTTCGCTTCTATCAACTTGAGAAATGCTGAATGTGTACTTCCCTTTTGGTTTTGTAACTCTAGATATTTGCACATTTCATTATAACATTTGAATTTGTCTTCTCGAGTTGCCCTTGAAAAATTTCTATTCTTAATAACCTCATATGGATGTGAAAGTTGGACAACAAATAAGGAATACAATTGAAGAATTTAGGTGTTTGAGTTAATGATATTGGAGGACAAAAGTAAAAGTACCATGGGCCACCAGAAGAACAAACAAATCTGTTTGAAGAAATACAGCCAGAATGCTTCTTAGAATCCAGGATAACCAGAATTCATTTTTCATCCTTCAGACATAATTATGAGGAGAGACCAGTCTCTGGAGTAGGACATCATACCTGGTAAAGTGGAAGGTCAGTGAAAATGAGATGGATTGGCACAGTGGCAGCAGCAATGGGCTCAAGTATAATAATGACCGTGAGGTTGGTGCAGGCCCAGACATTGCTTCGTTCTGTTGTGTGTAAGTCACTAGGAGTCAGCACCTAACAATAACAATATATGCAACGAGTTTACTACTACAACAGTAGTACTACTACTGTTGTTGTTGTGTTGTTACGTACCATTGAGTTGGTTCTGATCCATAGCTGCCCATCATAGGTTTTCTGAGGAGTGACTGGTGAGCTTAAACCATTGACTTTGTAGTTCAAACTGATCTTGCAGTCCAGTGCATTAACCCACAGAGCCACACCAGAACTCTACTACTACTCCTAGATACCATTTTTGTTAAACTTACCATACACCATATCAAACTCTTTTATGTTTTGCAACCACCTAATGACATAAGTTGTCAAGTAAAATATGAATACCATCAAAGATGAAAAATATTAAGCTGAGTTGTCTGCTTGCTAGGTAGAGGATGTTACTCAAGAAATGAGTTTAGCTGATCTTCCTGACAAAGAAAGGACTATCAGGGGAAAAAGAAGTAAGTTTACCACAAGGCAAGAATCTCAGTCCAAGTCACTGGTTGGTCTCTGAGCTGAGTTATAAACTCTTACGTTGTGATTGTACCAGTGCAGGTCACAGATCATGGGCACAGTTCTCATTGGGTCAATAGGAACTTAACAGGTAAATTTGTATCTGCATACCTTAGCTTGTCATCTGTTTGCAACAGTATGCATCCTATCTCTATTTTA
>NW_006411494.1:9973-11326 GCF_000296735.1 Chrysochloris asiatica
TACGTACCATTGAGTTGGTTCTGATCCATAGCTGCCCATCATAGGTTTTCTGAGGAGTGACTGGTGAGCTTAAACCATTGACTTTGTAGTTCAAACTGATCTTGCAGTCCAGTGCATTAACCCACAGAGCCACACCAGAACTCTACTACTACTCCTAGATACCATTTTTGTTAAACTTACCATACACCATATCAAACTCTTTTATGTTTTGCAACCACCTAATGACATAAGTTGTCAAGTAAAATATGAATACCATCAAAGATGAAAAATATTAAGCTGAGTTGTCTGCTTGCTAGGTAGAGGATGTTACTCAAGAAATGAGTTTAGCTGATCTTCCTGACAAAGAAAGGACTATCAGGGGAAAAAGAAGTAAGTTTACCACAAGGCAAGAATCTCAGTCCAAGTCACTGGTTGGTCTCTGAGCTGAGTTATAAACTCTTACGTTGTGATTGTACCAGTGCAGGTCACAGATCATGGGCACAGTTCTCATTGGGTCAATAGGAACTTAACAGGTAAATTTGTATCTGCATACCTTAGCTTGTCATCTGTTTGCAACAGTATGCATCCTATCTCTATTTTACAGATAAGGAGCAACAGTATGCATCCTATCTCTATTTTATAGATAAGGAGCAACAGTATGCATCCTATCTCTATTTTATAGATAAGGAGCAACAGTATGCATCCTATCTCTATTTTACAGGTAAGGAGACAAAGAATGGAAGACATCAAAATCACTTTCTCAAGTTCTCAAAATTTATAGAAGAAATAACACTTACATTCAGGTATGAGGTGCTGTATTACAAGGTCAATTTGAACAGTAAGATCAATAGTTCAATCCTTGGAAACTCTCTTCAGGGTTGCTGTGAGTCGGAACTGACTTGACAGCACTAAATAACAACAACAAAAATTTCTAACTCCAGATATATCCACTCATTCATTCAGGACAAAATAAAATGCATTGTGGAAGTACAGAGAAAGGAGCAATTTATTCTCACTGAGAAGAGACTTCATAAAGGAAGTAGTATCTGAGCTGAGCTTTGAAGGATGAGAATTTTCCCAAGTAAGGAAGCAGGGAAGGACATCTCAGACAGAGGACCAGCAGCAAGAGGAAAAGCATGGTGTAGTTACTTGTCATGGGGATTCCATGGCCTTTCTTTACTGTGAAATGAGTAACTTGGACTCAATAATGCTAATAATTAATAAGGATGTAGGTGTTGTGCTATAGTATAAACACTGGACTGATAGCCATAAGGTTGGTGGTTCAAACCCACCAGACAATCCTTGGAACCTCTATTCAGAGTTTCTATAAATCAGAACCAACTTGATGGCATTTAACAAACAGCTACAACAACA
>NW_006411495.1:0-565 GCF_000296735.1 Chrysochloris asiatica
TAGAGTGGGGGAAAATGTGGACAAAATCTCAAAATAGTAAAGAATATCAGAAACACTGGTTGGATAGAGACTGATGGAATCCTTGATTTTATGATTTTTAGAAAAGGAGCTCTGGTAGCGTAGTGGTTACGAATTGGGCTGCGAACCTTAAGGTCAGCGGTTGGAAACTACCAGCGGCTCTGCGGGAGAAAGATGAGGCTTTCTGCTCCCGTAAGATTTACACCCTCGGAAACCCTGTACAGGGTCGCTATGGGTCGGAACCTACTTGATGGCCCTTAACAACAACAACAACAGTTGCCCTCAGGACTGGATATGAACTCACTCACCTGACTGGATTATTTTTTATTAAACAATACACAGGTCTATCAGAGGAACAATAACACTAAGTAGGTTTGCAAACTTGAGAATGAGCAATCATTTTAGATCAAAAGGACAGCATTCACCCAAGGACAAAGTTCAAAAGAGTTAGAAAAGTAGGAGGAATGGAAACAGAAACACAAGGATGAAGTGTGATAATTGAAGTTACATTTTGGGGATTGCAATCAATGGCATGAAGCAAAATGTG
>NW_006411495.1:4190-5277 GCF_000296735.1 Chrysochloris asiatica
TCACGTGGGTACCATCTGCAAGTGTGGGTGTTCTTGTGCATATGCCCTCTCTTCCTATCAGCTGGCAGCTTCACTCTCCACTCTAGCCTCTGTGGCTACGCTGCTGACTCTGGGCCCAGGAGTCCCCAGGTCTCCCCAACTGCTGGCCAACCAGGTCCCCAACTGGGTCCACAGAAGCCCAGCGAACATTGTAGGGCTTAGCTTGATGCTTCATTGCTGCTTTTACCCCACTTTCCCCTATAATGATGCTTTCTTATTGTTTCCAACCTTGCATTCAATCACCAGCAATTATCAATGCATCTTATTGCATGTTTGATTAATTTCAGACTAAAGAAACTGGTAGAATTCTTCAATCTCATCACCACAGGCTTTAGTGATTGGTGCATAAATTTGAATAATACTGATATTGTCTGATAGTCTTTCTAAGTGTATTGCTATTATCCTATTACAGTTAGTGGTATACTTCAATATAGATTGTAAAGTGTTCTTTTTGAGATGAATGTGATGCCATTCCTATCTAGTTTGTCATTCCTATCATAGTGAGTCATATGATTGTCCAATTCAAAATGAACGATACCACTCAATTTCAGCTCATGTATGCTGCAACACTTATCTTTATGTTTCTTTTTTTTTCATGACTTCCAATTATCCTAAATTCATAATTAGTTCATCATTCCACATTCTCATTATGAATGGAAGTTTGCAGCTGCTTATTCTCATTTTGAGCTGTGCCCCATCAGCAAATGAATGTGTTGAAACCTTTATTGAATCCACATCATTAAGATGTACTCTACTTTGAGGAGGAAGCTCTTCTTCAGTCATATTTTGAATATTTCATGTTCTGGCATAATATCAAACAACGTTTTGCTGATATTCATAAGGTTTTCAGTGAGTAAACATTCAGAAGTGGTCCATCTCTCCAACTTTCTAGTGTGTCTTAGTCTGGAAACTATGCTAAAACCTTTCCACCATGAGTTATTTTGCTGGTATTAAACATACCAGTGGCATAGTTTCTAGCATCACAACAACACAGAGAATGAAAAAATTGACAGACAATTGTTGGCATCCACTCTTTTTGTTGTTGTTA
>NW_006411495.1:7333-8289 GCF_000296735.1 Chrysochloris asiatica
ATAGAGAGAGAGAGAGAGAGAGTCATGGTGTGGTGCTATGGGTTAATGCACTGTACTGCAAGATCGATTTGAACAAAAAGGTCAGCAGTTCAAGCTCACTAGCTACTTCTTAGAAACCCTATACAAGATTGTTTTGAGTCAGAACACATATATGTGCATACATGTGCAAATAAGAACATATACATACATTTATATGTAAAGATTTACATACATGTGCAAATAAGAACATATACATACATTTATATGTAAAGATTTACAAGACATACATATATGTATGTATGCAGAAACACGAGTGTATATATGTATGGTGTTGTGTGCCATTGTATTGGTTCTGACTTATAGCAACCCTTATACATTTCCAAGAGTTACTTCTGGGTCTGAACTGTGGACCTGTGGCTACCAGTCCAGTGCTTATCCTATAGTTAACCTTGTAGGTAAAACCAGCCTTTTGGACCAATGTTGAGCCTATCACACCCTACCAGTACTTCATATATATGTATACACACACTTATTACTTATTTGATAGAAAGTTCAAAAAATTATTTTCTGCCCATCAGTGAATAGTTTGAGGGCTCAGTAGTGTTCTAAATTAAATTTATTTATTAGACAATTTCCTTAATAAGATTTTTAAATCCTTTCTTCTTTAATGCAAACCTTGCTTATTACCAACAGAAGTATCTCTAAAAGCAAGTCTTTCTTCATCCTGATGTTTGGAGTGCGTTTTATCTCCACAGAGACTACATTATTATAATTCCCCTTACACCCTTCTAAACATAATTTATTTATACAAAAGTTTACAGGTGTGATATATTTCCTTATTTGATGAAAATATCTTTCTAAGCATATGCTTTTATCTCCCAATTTTTGTTGTTGTGTTTTTTAATGTATTTCATAGTATATAACCCTTACATTTACATTGGCTTTGTTTGTGTCAATGTTTGCAAAAAAAAAAAAAA
>NW_006411496.1:0-3218 GCF_000296735.1 Chrysochloris asiatica
AGGATGCATGGACAGGATGATAACTATGCCAATGAAATGATGGATGATGGAATGAATGTAAAGCTGATGTTCTCCCATGTAGACTATCACACAATTCACAATAAAACACTGAGAAAAAAACAACAAAGATATCCATTTGAGAACTAAGGTGAGTCATGGTATTTTCAATCACCTCTTGTGCATATGGAAATTGGACAATGAGTAAAGAAGACTGTAGAAGAATTTATGCATTTGAATTATGGTTTTAGAGAAGAATATTGAAAGTACCATGAACTGTCAGAAGAAGAAGCAAACCTGTCTTGTACAGTTAGAACACTCATTTGAAGTCAGGGTGGCAAGAGTTCATCTCTAATACTTCAGACATGTTATCAGGAGAGACCAGTGCCTAGAGAAGAACATCATGGTTGGTAAAGTGGAAGGTCAGTGAAAACAGGAAGACCTCCAATGAGATGGATTAACACAGTGACAGCAACAATAAACTGAAATATAACAATAATAGTGAGGATGGTGTACGAGCAGGCAGTGTTTTGTTCTGTTGTGCATAGGATCACTATGAGTTGGAACTGACTCAATGGCACTTAACAAAAATGTCACCATGAGTTGAAGTTATAACAACAGCAGCATCCTACCTAAGATTTCATGCTATTTGGATTCAATATTTCAACAACTTTTAATGAATCAGTCAATTAATGAATTAATGCTTGCTGGCCTGGGTTTTTTCTTTCTTCTGTGTGTAATAGATTTTACTTTAAAAAATTTCACCATAAGCCTCAAGACTGATTGGAGACCTCATCTATTGAAACTAATCCTTAAATTGGGTGGAATGAGTTTCTGGGCCTGGGGACTCCAGACAACAGTCTCAGGAGAACCAAGGTCAACTGACACAATGCAGTCAACAAAGACAATGGTCTCCATGCTACTTTGGGGAGTAGCAGTGGGTTTAAAAATCTTGTGAGCTGTCATCTAAGGTACAATTATCAGTCTTTTTCAGCTGGGAGGAAAGAAGAATGATACAATTGAAGATGCTTGGAAACAATGGGTTTGATGAATTAATTGATCCCATGAACAGCAGTCTCCAAAATCCAGCAGAACGAGATGGTGCCCAGTTACCATGGGCAACTACCATGACCAACTGTGAAAGGGATCACTTGACAAGATCCTAGATCGAGTCAGAGAAAAATATGAAACAAAACTGAAAATTATAAAAATGACCAGGCTTACTGGTCAGCTAGAGACTGGTGGAACCTCCAAGACTATGGCCTTGGAACGTCAAGCCTAGAACTGAACTCACAACCAAGACTCAACTTTCAGCTAAACAGTAGAACTATGTGGTAAGCCATAACACCAGGGAGGTAAGATCCCCTCAGAAAAATCAACCATATGAGATCAAAAGGGCAACACTTGTCAAGGAGAAAGCTCAGAAGCCAGGAAAAGGTAGTAAAGAAAGCTAACGGAAACAGGAAACGCACGGAGAAGTGGAAGAGTCCTTTACGTGGTGAGAATTGGAATCAATGTCACAAAGCAAAATGCTTCATGAATTCTTGAATGGAAAATTAACTTGCTCTGCAAATTTTCACCCAAATCACAATTAAAAGTTTTAAAAAAGAAAAATAAAACAACTCTCTTTTCCCATCACTAGATTTTGCCCATGACTGAGGATTAGACTGTATCCATGAGTCAGTCTCTTGAGATATACAAGCAGAGAGAATTGAGCAGAGAAAGGAGAGACCTATTACCACCAAGATCCTGGAATGGTGCGCATCCATTGGATCTGGGTCCCTATACTGTGATGCTCCTAGATTCAGGCAGCAATTGATGATGCGAAGATGCACGGAGCTCTGCAGGGGATGCCAGGCTGCAGATGTGGAAAGGAGACCTGGACATTTCACCAGAGCCAATTCTCTGAATTTGGATTTCTAAACTTTTAAACTGTGAGAGAAGTCACCTGCTCATGATATTTCTGTTACAGCAGCAATAAATAACTAAGACAGCTATGTCTTGTATTGAATTCCCACTCTTCTCCCGTTTCCTCCCGTTGTTTTCATTGTGTGTGTTCTTTTAATGATGCTGACAATTGTTATAAAGGTTTCATGACTCACTGTATAAAAGCAATTAGGGAGATCTGGAGTTGTGGAAGCTATTTCCATTCTAACTAGAAGCATATAGTGGTTTTTGATGATAGGGCGGCAGCTCTAAAGCATTTTGAAATTCTTCCTACTTCACCACCAACTCTGCCACAAAATATGTATATACCCACTGAGAGAGAAAGAGTGCAAGCTGTAATGCTGTACCTCTGTCTCTGCATCCATAGCCCAAGCCATGGTCTGTTCAATCACCACATATGCATGGACAATGAATAAGGAAGTCTGAACAACGGATGCTTTTGAATTGTGGTGTCGGTCAAGAGCATCGACTATACAATGGACTGCAAGAAAAACAAATCTGTCTTGGAAGACTACAGTCAGAATGCTGCTTAGAAGAAAGGATGGCGAGACTTTAATCTCACATGCTTTGGACATGTTATCAAGAAGAACCATTCCCTGGAGAATGGCCATCAAAACAAAACACTTGTCAAGTTGATTCCTACTCATGACAACCCAGAGTGTGTCAGAGAGGAACTGTGCGCCATTGAGTTTCGATTGGTGTCATGTTTTGGAAGTAGATCTTCAGACCTCTGGGTGGATTTGAACTTCCAGTCTTTCGATTAGTAGTTGAGCACATTACCCATTTTCACTATCCAGGTATCCAGAAACTGAAGTTGATAATATGCCTCGCAACAGTACAAGGTCTGTGATCTGACAGCCTCAAGCCATGTTTTTCTTCTTCTCTTGTCCACTGCCCTAGACTCAGTATTCTCTCTGTCCACTTACACTGTTGTTTTTGCCCTGTCGAGTCAGTTCTGACCCACAGGGACCCTATGTAGGGTTTTCTAGGAGCAGCTGATGAGCTTGAATTGCCTACCTTGCAGTTCAAACCAACCTTGCAGTCCGGTGCATTAACCCACAAGGCCACCCCAGGACTCCAGATCTGCTGCTACCAGAGCTCCGCGTCCACTTACACTAGCTTTCAGGAAATACAAGACTGCCTTTCCTGGTTGATATTCCTGGAATGCGGAAATCGTCGGACAATCTCTTTGATATCTCAAGCGAGCAAAGTTTTGCTAAAGGTAATACAGAAACGGCTACAATCATACATTGACAGAGAACTTCCAGAGGTTC
>NW_006411496.1:4303-5590 GCF_000296735.1 Chrysochloris asiatica
TTGTTTCGTTCTGCTGTGCATGGGGTCACTATGAGTCGGTTCTGACTTGATGGCACCTGACAACAACAATTCCTGGACTCAGGGAGTTGTGTAGAGGTCTTCAGTACCAGTGTGCTGACTAGCGCATCAACCCTTAACCAGAGCTGAGGGCTTTTGCAACACCTTTAAACCTTCCAGTTCCAACCTGAGCTTGCTTCCAAGAGTGATAAATATAGAGCCTGCCTCACAGTTTAGCCGAATTGGTCTTTCCTGTAAAAGCAATGACTTTAATCTTCTGGGAAATATTCTGGAGGTTAATATTCCAGAGTGCAAAAGAGAAAATGAACAAAGAATTGCTTCCAGTCAGCTCAAATACATAATGATTTGGAGATGCTTCCTAATTATATTTTTTATTGAAAAATGTATCTGGGCAATCACACACCCAAACTCACTGACTATCACAACGAGGTTGAAATTTTTGTCATGTTTTTCCCCAAATATTTCTTCCTTTATTCTTTATGAAATTTATCACTTTATGTTAAAATAAATAAATACAATAAAACCATTTGCAATTGTGATGGTTGTTAAGAGCAGTTGAGTTGGTACAAGAGATCAAAACACAGTCTGGTCCTGCACCAACCTCACACTCATTGGTACGTTTGAGCCCATTGCTGCTGCCACTTCATTTGTGCATCTTGTTGAGAATCTTCTTTTTCCCTGATGCCCTACTTTTAAAATTGTTGATGTTATTAGGTGCCATCAAGTCGGTACCGACTCATAGCAACCTTATGAACAACAGAACAAAACACTGCTCAATCCTGGGCCAACCTCACTACTGTTGCCATGTTTGAGTCAATCGATGCTGCCACGTGGCTAATCCATCTCCTTGGGTGTCCTGCTCTTTTTCTATGATCCTCCACATTACCAAACATGATATCCTTCTCTGGCAACTGGTCCCTCCTGACAATATGTCCAAAGTATGAGGACGAACTTTGCCATCTTGGCCTCTAAGGAGCACTCTGGCTGCATTTCTTCCAAAAAGGATCGATTGGTTCTTTTGGCAGTCCATGGCACTTTCAATATTCTCCTCCAACACCATAAGTCAAAGGCATCAATTCTTCTATGGTCCTCCTTATTCACTGTCCAGCTTTCACATGCATATAAGATTATTGAAAATACCATGGCTTGGGCCAGGCACACCTTAGTCCTCAAGCTGACATCTTTGCTCTTCAACACTTTGAAAAATCCTGGTGCAGCAGATTTGCCTAATGCAATACATCGTTAGATTTCTTGACTGCTGCTTCCATG
>NW_006411496.1:6544-7683 GCF_000296735.1 Chrysochloris asiatica
CCTTGTTCTTTGCCAATTCCTTCAATGCACTTTGAACTTCCACCTTGAGTATCATTGGCTCTTGTTCATATGGTACCTCTTGAAATGGTTGAACATTAACCATTTCCTTTTGGTGCAGTGACTCTGTGTATTCCTTCCATCTTCTTTAGATGCTTTCTGCATCATTCAATAATTTGCCCAGAGAATCTTTCAATAACAAAAGTCGAGGCTTGAAATTTTTCTTCAGCTCCTCCAGCTTGAGAAATGCTGAGCATGTTCTACCTTTTAGGTTTTCTGATTCCAGATCTTTGCACATTTTGTTGGAATATTTGACTTTATCTTCTCGAGCTGATCTTTGAAATTTTCTGTTCAGCTCTTGACCTCCTAATTTCTTCCATTTACTTTAGCATCTCTACACTAGAGAGCAAGTTTCAGAGTCTCTTCTGACATCCATTTGATCTTTTCCTTCTTTCTTGTCTTCTTAATGACTTTTTGCTTTCTTTATGTATAATGTTCTTGATGTCATCCCACAACTCTACTGGTCTTCGGTCTTAGTGTTTAATGTATCAAATCTGTTCTTCAGATGATCCCTAAATTCAGGTAGAATATATTCAAGGTCATATTTTGGATCTCATGGACTTGTTTTCATTTTCTTCAGCTTCAGTTTGAATTTGCACATGAGTAATTGATGGTCTGTTCTACAGTCTGATGCTGGCCTTGTTTTGAGTGACGATATGGAGCTTTTCCATCATCTCTTTCCACACATGTAGTCAATTTGATTTCTATGTATTCCATCTTGTGAGGCCCATGTGTATTCGTCTCTTATGCTACCTAAAGAAGTTATTTGAAATGAACAAATCACTGATTTTGCAGAATTCTGTCATGAGTTCTCCAGCATAATTTCTATCACCAAGGCCATATTTTCCAACTACTGATCCTTCCTCTTTGCTCCCAACCTTTGCATTCCAATCATCATAATGATCAATGCATATTGCTTGCAGGTTTGATCAATTTCATATTGAAGAAGTTGGTAGAATTCTTCCATTTCATCCACCACTCTGTCAGTTTGTTGTACTGTGGTGGCTTGTGAGTTGCTGTGATTCTGAAAGCTCTGCCACCGGCATCTTAAATACCAGCATGGTATTTAAAATATATAAATA
>NW_006411496.1:8770-9372 GCF_000296735.1 Chrysochloris asiatica
TCATTCTTTTTGGATCAACTATCAACACTAACGGAAGCAGCAGTCAAGAGATCAGACGACGTATTGCTTTAGGCAAATCTGCTGCCCAAGACCTTTTTAAAGGGTTGAAGAGCAAAGATGTCAGCTTGAGGACTAAGGTGCACCTGACCTAAGCCAGGGTGTTTTCAATAACCTCATATGCATGCAAAAGCTGGACAGTGAATAAGGAAGACTATGAAAGAATTGATGCTTTTGAGTTATGGTGTTGGAGGAGATATTGAAAGTGCTGTGCACTGCCAAAAGAACCAATAGATCCTTTTTGGAAGAAATGTAGCCAGAGTGTTCCTTAGATACCAAGATGGCAAACTTCATCTCTCATGTTTGGTAACGTGGAGGGTCAGAGAAAAAGAGGAAGACCCCCAACGAGATGGATTGGCCAAGTGGCAGCATCGATGGACTCAAGTGTGGCAACAGTACTGAGGTTGGCCCAGGATCGGACATTGTTTCATTCTGCTGTGCATAAGGTCACTATGAGTCGGTGCAGACTCTATGGCACCTAACAACAACAACACTTTTTTCAAGTATTATTTGAAACTAAATCTTTTAATACAAATCTTCTGAAT
>NW_006411496.1:10007-11152 GCF_000296735.1 Chrysochloris asiatica
GTGAAAAAGAGGAAGACCCCCAACAAAATGGACTGACACAGAGAGTGCAGCAAGAGTCCTAAAAATAACAGCAATTGTGAGGATGCCATAGGACCAGGCAAGTATTTCCTTCTGTTGTGCTGAGAGTCACTGACTAGGATCTGACCTAAAGGTACCTAACAACAACAACAACAAATATCCCCACCTTGAAGTCCCACTGAGTGCTTCATGACTGAAGCACATTTTCTTCAAGATGTGGAGGTGCTGCCAATTACATTGTTATGTGGTCCCTCCCTCCCTTTAAAAATTTTTAATATTAGTTTTATGTACCTAGAACGGGCCTTTTAGGAAATGGAGATTTTTATGGGATATATGGAAAAAAGTGTTCAAAATCAACACTGAACAGTAGTGAGTACATATGACACTACATTCAACAATGTATCAGGTATCGCCCCCACTCCAAAACATCCTGAGAGATGCAAGGGTTAAATAAGGACATTATAACTTTACAGTGTGTTTTGTAACATTTTTAAAGAGATATTTTGCAGTAGATTTATCTGATGCAATACATTGCTTGATTTCATCACAGCTGTGTCCATGGTGTTTAATTGTGGAGCCAAGCAAAATTAAATGTGACAACTTCAAAGCTATCACTTTGAAGACTAAGATGCACCTGACTCAAGTCATGGTATTTTCCACCACCTTATATGCACATGAAAGTTGGCCAGTGAATAAGGAAGACCATAGAAGAAGTGATGCATTTGAGTTATGGTTTTAGTGAAGGATACAGAAAATACCACAGACTGCCAAAAGAACTAACAATTATGTCTTCAAACAAGTACAGTCAGAATGCTCTTAGAAACAAGAATAGCAAGATTTTTTTCTCACATACTTTGGTCATGTTAACAGGAAGCCCCGATCCCTGGAGAAGAACATCATGCTTGGTGAAATCAGTGAAAGAGAGATAGACCCTCAATGAGGTGCATTATTAGCACAGTGGGCTCAAGCACAGTAATATTTGGGAGAATAGCAGAGGACTGGGCAGTGCTTTGTTCTGTTGTACATAGCATTGTGATGTGTGAGAACCAACTCGACAGCACTCAACAACAACAAGGTAAGGACAATAGAACCAGCGTTCTGAGATGGAATGTTAAAAAAAAAAAAAA
>NW_006411497.1:0-990 GCF_000296735.1 Chrysochloris asiatica
TTGTTGTTGTTGTTAGGTGCCATCAAGTCGATACCAACTTACAGCGACCTTATGCACAGCAGAATGAAACATTGCCCGATCACAGGCAAACCTCATTTCTGTTTGCGTGTTTGAGTCCATTGATGCTACCACTTTGCAAATCCATCTTGCTGGGGGGTCTGCCTCTTTTTCTCTGACCCTCCACCTTATCAAACACAATATCTTTCTCCAACAAATGGTCCCTCCAGATAATATGTCTAAAGTATGAGAGATGAAGTTGGCCATCTTGGCCTCTAAGGAGCACTCTGGCTGCACTTCTTCCAACATAGATCTGTTGGTTCTATGTGTACCCCATGGCACTTTCAATATTCTGTTCCAGCACCATAACTCAAAAGCATCAATTCTATTACAATTTTCCTTATTTACTGCTCATCTTTCACATACATATGAGATTATTGAAAATACCATGGCTTGGGTCAGGTGCACCTTATTCCTCAACCTGACATCTTTGCTCTTCAACACTTTAAAAAGTCCTGTGCAGCAAATTTGCCTAATGCAATACGTTGTTTGATTTCTTGACTATTGCTTCCTTGAGTGTTGATAGTTGATTCATGAAGAATGAAGTCCTTGACAACTTCAATCTTTTCTTCATTAATAAGAATGTTGTTCGTTGCTCCAGTGGTGAGGATTTTTGTTTTCTTTACAATGAGATGCAATCCATACCACAGGCTGCACTCTTTGATCTTTATCAGCAAATGTTTTAAGTCCTCTTCACTTTCAGCAAGCAAGCTTGTGTCATCTGCATATCATCGGTTGTTAATGAGTCATCCACTAGCCTGATGCCATGTTTGTCTTCATATAACCCAGATTCTTGTATTATTTGCTCAGCATACAGATTGAATAAGTATTGTGAAAGATGCAACACTGTCATAAAACTCTTAATTTTAAACCATCCAGTGTTCCCATGTTCTGTTCAAACACCTACGTCTTGGTACATGTACAGATTCCTCA
>NW_006411497.1:1291-4449 GCF_000296735.1 Chrysochloris asiatica
GCCAGGTGGCATCATTGATGTACTCAAGTGTGGCAGCGGTAGTGAGGTTGGCCAAGGATCGGACATTGTTTCGTTCTGCTGTGCATAGGGTCACTATGAGTCAGTTCCAACTCGATGGCACCTGACAACAACAACAAGTGTATATTGAATTAACTATGCCATTTATGGTCTAACTTCATATCACAAAATCATATATATTAAAATATTTAAGAAGCCTAGATAAATGTATTTTAAATATAAACACCAGAGCAAAATAACCATATTTCTGCTTATGTTTCACATTTAAAATTAGGCAATGTGCATTTCTTGAGATAAGAAAAGCTTTGCAATTCTTCACCTCAGTAATTTTGTCTTGGGTACAAGTCTAAGAATAGAGTAGGTAAGCCAAATTAGTTATTCTAAAGTGTAACTTTTGTTACTATCATATGAAAGGTATAAAAATTAACTGAAGAGACTAATTAGTTAAATTCATAAATTCTCCATCTTCTACATCCCTAATAAATTTCATATTTATGCAATCTCCATTTACCTTTATTTCTTAGTTTATTTTTTCCATTTATACATATGAAGATAAGTAAAAAATTATTGCTACTAAGTTTCCAGTTTGTAAATACCCAGAATTTATTTAAACCAACTCTGTAATCAGTGGGTTTATCTGCACATGATTTCTCTAAATGATATGAGGGTGCTTCATAGTTTCATGAAGTGGAGGTGGGGCTTGCTGGCAGATAGGGTAGAAGTGCAGTGAGCATCTCCATCAGCAATAACTCAGAATACCAGATGAAGCAGGTTCAGGGGACAGTTCCAAAACTCTGAACCACATATAGGGGAATATTTTAAGTTTGAATGATCATAGACAGAAGAATTTGTAGTGAAAGAAAGAAATCTCATACTTTTGAAACTGCCAGAGTCAGCTGCCCAGAGACACCATCTTAGGCGAGAACAAACAGCGAGACCAAGTGGGGGAAATATCAGAGCCAACATGGACTGATGCCTGCCAGAACCTCACAGACATCCCCCGCTTTTTTTGTATGTGTTCACTGGTCTCTTAATGCTGTCGCACCTCCATTCTAGTGACTAGAGGGGGTGCCTGAGGGAGTGAACGCCCTCCTACCACCAGAGGGTTCTACTATGTATACGCACAGATCTTCTGAAAATTTAAAGGGACAGATTCTACTAAAAAACAAACAGCAGTGCAAAATAGCCACAGTCTGCCCTGAACTGTTCATCACTGGAAAAAAGGCCAGAACAGGGGTTGTGGAGTGGGCGAGACAGACTAAAAACAAAACAGGCCAAAAATTAAATCCTGAGTTACATCATAACAACCTATAATGCTATCTTAAAATTTCTCAGGTGGCCTTGAAGTCAAGAAGCTGAAAGAGGATATTGAAGTCATAAACATATTAGATTACAGATTATTTTTTTTCTGTTCTCTCATTTCTGCGATTATAGACTACAGTATCCAATCTGTTTTTGTTTTTTGTTTTTTGTTTTGTTTTGTTTTGTTTTTTTCCTGTTTCTGTCTTTACTTCTAGGGGGATCTTTCTTTCCTTATATTACCCAAGAAGAGACAGCATTTCTGTCATATAATCAAGCTACAATCACACCAAAAAAAACCCCCACAATCCATGCAGGAACAAATATCAACTGCCATACACCAGGAAGGCAGACAACTCCTGGGACACTTACTCTGAGCGGAGTAAAAAGAAGAGTGAAAAGGGAAGCCTATCTCCTGATCGCATCTACCTGGAGGTAATCAGAAAGCATACAAATTACCAAAACACACACTCAATTAAATATTAAGGCCACAGTTAACTACTGAACATGACCAAGAAGCAGAAGCAGGTGACCATATCAGCACATGCCCAGAAATAAGACAAAGTAACTGAGACGAATGAGCTGGAGGTAGACCTACACTCCATACTGAAAGGAGGGCAGAACTTGGAAATGCCCAGGAAGAAATTCAGAAAAATCATTATAAAATGTATGAAAACACTTCACAATGAAGTTGAGAAAAAGAAGGAAGAACTCAGGAAAGCAAAACAGGAACAAGCAAATAAGATAGATACAGCATTGGAAACAATCCAAAACCTACACAAAGTTCCAAATGATTAAAAATAGAATATCAGAAATGGACAATACACAGAAAGGGCAAAGGAGTAAAATTTAAGAGATGGAAGACAGAACTAGTGAGCTTGGAGACAAATCTCTCAATACTACTAAGATAGAATAGCAAACAGAAAAATGATAAAAAAAAATTATGAAGACGGTCTAAGAGATGTTAGATAAGATGAAGAGGAATAACTTAAGAATTATCGGCATTCTGGAACAGGAAGAATGGCCAAAGTACACTGATGAGATAGTTGAAGATCTTCTGGAAGAAACTTTCCCTAACATCCTGAAAAATGAAAAGGGAAGCATTCAAGAAGCTCAATTAACACCAGAAAGGATAGGCTACAAAAGAAAATCACCAAGACAAATCATCATCAAACTCTCCAAAATCAAAGATAAGGACAGAATCCTAAAGCAGCTCGGAAAAAAAGAAGTGTTAGATACAGATGCAAACAAATCAGATTAAGCTCAGATCCCTCAGCAGAAACCATGCAGATAAGAAGGTAATGTGGAGACCTATATAAAACCCTGAAAGAAAAAAACAAAACAAAACAAAACAAAAAAACTGCCAAGAATCCTTTATGCAGCAAGGCTATCAATCAAATACAATGGTGTAATCAAAACATTCCAGGATAAACAGAAGCTAAGGGATTTTTGCCAAAGCCAACTCTGTGCTGCAAAACTTCCAAAAGGGAATTCTGTGGACTGAGAACCAACAAGAACAAACAACAAGATTGACACACATGGCAGCACCTCCTGGAACTCAATTGACAAATGGAAGAGTCAAGGACAGAACAAAACTATAAGAACACATTAAGAGGATCTGGGAGGTCAGTCTATGATAAAAACAATCACCATGTGAAAGATGGTAAACATGTAGACACATAGATCCCAGTGGTGAGAAGGTCAGGTAGATTAGGGGATTAAATAGACTGTATTAAATAGAGGGAAAAGTTAATGGACTATAAAATAACCTCTAAGAAAAATAATACTTCACAAAAAAACAAAAAAATGAAAATCCAAGAAAATGTGGAAACATTAAAACT
>NW_006411497.1:4549-5002 GCF_000296735.1 Chrysochloris asiatica
TCCCCTCTGTGCACAGGGTATATAGGGACGGGCAACTTAGACACTGGCTACCTGAAATGTGGGGGCAATAAAGGCACGAAGTGACTGGCTTACAAAGTTTCAAGAGGGAGTTTAGTTTAAGAGTATGGGGGAAAGAAAGTGTACCCATTGAATGGATGTAATTTGTCTAGATGGGTCTGGTAAAAAGAGATGGGGATAAGATTCATAAGATTCAATAGTGAATAATTGTTATCATGACTAATCATGACTGTCACAATTGTAAACATAGAAGTTTTGTAACAAAAAAAAGGGGAGTGGTTAATCTTACAGTCCAGAAACAGAGGACCCTAGGACCATCAAGAGAAGAACACACAAGCAGAATGCGGGATCTTATCCAGAGAAGCAGCAGCACCAGAGATTGGAGGCAAAGATGGGGACATGGAGAGGGGGAGCAGCTGAGGACTCTAGATTCAT
>NW_006411497.1:6368-6849 GCF_000296735.1 Chrysochloris asiatica
AGGGAACCTACAGTCACCAGAAGAAAAGAAATAATAAAGATTAGAGCAGAAATGAATGAGATAGAAAACAGAAAAACTATAGAAAGAATTTACAGTACAAGAAGCTGTTCTTTGAAAGGATTAATAAAATTGACATGCCACTGGTAAATCTAACAAAAGGAAAGAGGGAGAAGACACAAATAATACACATTAGAAACCACACGGGCTATGTTACAATGAAACCAAAGGAAATCAAAAGTATAGTAATAGAATACAATGAAGAGTTGTATTCCAGCACATTTGAAAATTTAGAAGAGATGGATACTTTAAAAAACAAAACAAAACACAACCTACCTAAACTTACACAGAGTGAAGTGGAAGACTTAAAATGACCCATTAAAAAAGAAGAAATTGATCAGGTCATCAAAAAACTCCCAAGCAAAAGAAGTCCAAGACCAGAATGTGTCACTGGTAAGTTCTACCAAACATTCAGGAAAGAGCT
>NW_006411497.1:7250-7960 GCF_000296735.1 Chrysochloris asiatica
AGGTTTTCTGTGACTAAATGTTCAGAAGTAGTTCGTCACTCCTTCTTCCTAGTCTGTCTTCATCTGGAAGCTCATCTGAAACCTGTCCATCATGGGTGACCCTCTGGTATTTAAAATACCAGTGGCATAGCTTCCAGAATCCCAGAAACTCACAAGCCACCACAGTACAATAATCTGACAGACGAGTGGTGGCAGAAGACTTAACATTGTAAAAATATCAATAATTCCCAAAACAATTTACACATATAATGCTATCTTAATCCAGATTCCAATGACATTCTTCAAAATGATTAAAAAGGTTTTAAAACTCTATATGGAAAGATAAGAGACACAGGATAAGCAAAGCACTGCTTTGGAAGAAGAATAAGGTTGGAAACCTCTCACTCCCTGATTTCAAATTTTACTACATGGCTTTGGTGGTCAACACAGCTTACTACTAGTACAATGAAAGATACATTGATTAATGAAACAGAATTTAGAATCCAGAAATTATCCCATCCACGTACAGCCAACTTATTTTCGACAAAGTTTGCATGGGGAAGAGATAGTCTCTTCAACAAATAGGGCTGGCAAAATAGGAAATTGATATGCAAAAGATTGAAAGAAGACATTTATCTCATGCCTTATACAAAAACCACCTCAGTGTGGATTAACAACATAAATGTGAATCCCTGAATTATAAAGACCATCAAAGAAAAATTAGGGAACAA
>NW_006411497.1:9600-10500 GCF_000296735.1 Chrysochloris asiatica
TGCCTAGAAGAACAGAATATATTTCTTGAAGTAAAGGTGTTTTTTAATCTTTTGCATATTGCTTTTCAGAAAGGAAAAATCATAAACAATACTGGAGTCCGATTGACTGATACAAGAATAAGCAAGTTGTTTGTCTGGGAACCATCAAGGCCAGTGGTTGGGTCCCCTCAGGAAAAACCACCTTCCAAGACTAACATTCAAGAGGAATACAGGAGAAAGAACAAACAAGAATGTGGATCGGGTGGAAGTGCGGTATAGGAGCTCCGCCAGCAACAATACAAAATACCCGACCAAGCAGGCTCAGGGGCTGGTCCCAGAACTCTGAACCACATATAAAGGAAAACTTAGAAGGTTGGAAGGCTCATAGCTGGGGGAATTTGTGGCAGAAGCAAGAAATCTATTGCTTTCTAGTCCAGGACTCTCAGTTGCTCAAGGAGCTGCCATCTTGGGTGAGACCATGTGGGGGAAGGAGCGGAGTGGCCACAGACACCTGGCAGAACCGTGGAGATAAAGGTGTGGACATTCTTTTCTTTTGGTATCTGTTCATTGGTTCCTTACTATCTGCTCACCTCCATTCTGGTGACTATAGGGGTGCCTGAGCTAGTGGGCATCCCAGTCCCACCCTCAGAGGGTTCTACTATGCATGCACACAGATCTCCTCGAAATTTAAAGAGACAGTTTTCAATTAAAACCAAATGGAGACAGCTGGCCCTGAACTATTTCCAACTAGAAAAAAAGCCTGAAAGATGATTGTGGAGCAGGACAAGCAGACAAAAGAGAAAATAGGCCAAAAATTAAATCCTAAGTTACGTGAAAACGACCAACAGTGGTATCTTGAAAATTCTCAGGAAAAAGAGTGAAAAAGGAAGCTCATTTCCTGATCACATGTACCTGGAGGCA
>NW_006411497.1:11146-11571 GCF_000296735.1 Chrysochloris asiatica
AACCAGCAAGAACACATAACAACTACAGAATGACATACATGGTAGCATCACCCCGAACTCAGTCGACAAATGAAAGAATCAAAAACAGAACAAACTTATAAGAACAGAGGATCTGGGAGGTCAGTCTATGATCAATACAATTACAATGTGAAAAAAAGGTAAACACAGAGATCCAGGTGGTGGCAAGATCAGGTAGATTACTGGATAAAATAGACTGCCTTAAATGGAGGGAAGAACTAATGGAATATAAGGTAACCATAATGGGGTTGGGGTGGGGGGTTTATTTTGGGTGTTGGCGAGGGCAATCCAAGAAGTGGGGAGGAGGCAGAAGAACAAGATAGATAGGGAAACACTGAGACAGGTGTGCATGGCCTAGTGGGACAGAGGTAAATAGTGATGCATACTCAACCTTGGAACAACAGGGC
>NW_006411498.1:0-1446 GCF_000296735.1 Chrysochloris asiatica
TCTATTTTATAATGGTATGCCAGGGAAACCAAGATTCATAAGACAGCCAAGCATCTTAACATTATTTCCCCAATTTTCCCCATTACAACTATGTCTCAATACCTGTATCCCAGAGCCCTGCTGTTTCAAGGCTGTGCATACATCATTATTTACCTCTGTCCCACTTAGCCCATGCAAACCTGCCTAATTATTTTCCCATCAGCTTTGTTCTTCCAGTCCCCTTCCATTTCTTGTATATTGCCCTCCTCCCTTGCACCCAAACTATCCTGTGTCTATTCCCTCCACTGTGCTCCACCTTCCCCTCCTTCTCCTCAACCTACCCCCTACATCCCAGTAAGCAGCAAAGAGTCTTCCCCTCCCCTTTAGTATGGGTTCTTTTTCTTAGTCTTTTACAGTAGTGGTCCTATGCAGTATTTCTTCTTTTGTGACTGTCTAATTTCACTCAACATAATGTCCTCAAGGTTCATTCATGTTATGTGGTGGCTTGCAGCCTCCTTGTTATTCTTCAAGGTAGCATAATATTCCATTGTGTGTATGTTCTACAGTTTATTTATCCATTCTTCAGTTAATGGGCACTTTGACTGTCTCCATATTTTTGCTATTGTAAATAGTGCTGCTATGAACATTGGTGTACATATATCTACTCATGTATATGGCCTGTGTTTCTTGTGGGTAAATACCAAGTAGAGGAATTGCTGGATCATAAGGTATTTCTGTTTCTAACCTTCTGAGGAAGCGCCATATTGCTTTCCAGAAAGGTTGGATCATTTTGCAATCCCACCAGCAAGACAGGAGCATCCCAGTCTTTCCACATAACTGCCAGCATTTATTGTCCTCTACTTTTTTGATCTTTGCTGTTGTTGCTGGTGTTGTTTCTGTTGTTGCTCATTGTTGTTTTGATTTACATAAAAAATATGGAACAATTCACAAATTTGCGTGTCATCTTTGCGCAGGGGCCATGCTAATCTTCTCTGTATTGTTTCAATTTTAGTGTATGTGCTGCCAAAGCCAGCACCCTTCCATCTTCTCTTGATGCTTTTTACATCATTCAATAATTTGCCCAAGGAATCTTTCAATAACGAAAGTCGAGGCTTGAATTTTTTCTTCTGTTCCCCCAGGTTTTTGGTTTTCTGATTCCTTATCTTGGTACATTTTGTTGTAATATTTGGCTTATTTTCTCAAGCAGATCTTTGAAATTTTCTGTTCAGCTCTTGTACATCCTCATTTCTTCCATTTGCTTTAGCATCTCTACGCTAGAGAGCAAGTTTCAGTGTCTCTTCTGATAACCATTTTAATCTTTTCCTTCTTTCTTGTCTTCTTAATGACTTTTTGCTTTCTTCATGTATGATGTTCTTGATGTCATTCCACAACTCTTCTGGTCTTCAGTCTTTAGTGTTTTATATATCAAATCTGTCCTTCAGATGATCTCTAAATTCAGGTGGGATA
>NW_006411498.1:1631-8111 GCF_000296735.1 Chrysochloris asiatica
ACCTGGTGAGGTCTATGTATATAGTTAGTCATCTCTTATGCTGTCTAAAGAAGGTATTTGAAATGAACAAATCATTGATTTTGAAGAATTCTATCATGCGTTCTCCAGCATCATTTCTATCACCAAGGCCATATTTTCCAACTACTGATTCTTCCTCTTTGCTCCCAACCTTTGCATTCTAATCACCAGTAATGATCAATACATCCTGATTGCATGTTTGATCATTTTCAGATTGAAGAAATTAGTAGAATTCTTCTCTATTTCATCCTCACTGGCTTTAGTGGTTGGTGCATAAATTTGAAAAACACTGGCATTAGCTAGACTTCCCTGTAGGTGCATGGATATTATCCTATCACAGACAGCATGTACCTCATGACTGATATGGATATGTTCTTTTTGATGATTAATGCAACACCATTCCTCTTCAGTTTGTCATTCCTGGCATAGTAAACCATGTGGTCATCAGATTCAAATGTCCAATACCAGTCCATTTCAGCTCACTAATGCCTAAGATATTGATATTTATGTGTTCCATTTCATTTTTGACAACTTCCAATTTTCCCAGATTCATACTTCATACATTCCATGTTCCAATTTTCAATGGATGTTTACAGCTGTTTCTCTTCATTTTGAGATGTGCCCTATCAGTAAATGAAGGTCCCAAGGGCTTTACTCCATTCGCATCATCATGGTCAGCTCTCCTTTGAGGAGGCAGCTCTTCCCCAGTCGTATTTTGAGTGCCTTCCAATCTGAGGGGCTCCTTTCCGGGCACTATATCTGACAGTATTTGTCTGCTATTCATAAGGTTTTCAGTGACTGAATATTCGGAAGTAGTTCGTCACTCTTTCTTCCTAGTCTGTCTTCATCTGGAAGCTCATCTGAAACCTGTCCACCATGGGTGACCCTGCTGGTATTTAAAATACCAGTGGCATAGCTTCCAGAATCACAGCAACTCACAAGCCACCACAGTACAACAAACTGACAGATGAGTAGTGGAACAAAACATATAGTTGCTTCATATTTTCTTTGTTTGATTTGTTCTGTCACTCTATACCTTTGATTGGAATATTTAGTCCATTTATACTTACTATAAATACCAATGAGGGGCCCTGATGGTGCTGTGTGCTAGGGATTGGATTTCTAACCACAAGGTTGGTGGTGCAAACCCAACAGTTCCTCAGGAGTAAGATAAAGCTGTCTGCTTCCCCAAAGGTTTACATTCTTAGAGAACCTATATAGAGTTGCTGTAAATCAAAATTGACTCAATAATAGTGGGTTTGGGTTTGGTGTGGTATAATTACCCATAGGAAGTGACTTACTTATGCCATTTCATTGTTTTTTGAGTGTCTTAAGCCTTCCTGGTGTTGCACTGTGTATTAATGTGCCGGACCGCAAAGCCGTTTGAACTGCAAGGTCAGTGGTTTGAGCTCACCAGCTGCTCCTCGGAAACCCTATACAGGGTTGCTATGGGTCGGAACCCACTCGATGGCACTTAACAACAACAACAAGCCTTCTTTGGAGTCCTGGTATGGCACCATTGGAGAAGCACTTGACCTCGAGGTCATCCACAAGTTTGGCAGTTCAAACTCACCAGGCACTCCTTGAAAACTCTATTTAGGGTGTCTATGAGCCAGAACTCACTTAACAACAGCACAACAACAACAAGCCTTCTTTGTCTTTGTCTTACACTACGTCTTACTTTTGTATTTTTGGGGGGTTGTCCATTTTTATTGAAAAGCTGAGGATTTAGCTAAACCCTTAAGATAACAGGGTTTAAATGATAGCATTTACCAACATCATGATCATGGATTATTTAATCTACCTGAGTTTTTCATTTATTTGTTATTGTTTTTATTAAGTGCTGTGGAGTCGGTTCTAACTCAGTGACCCTGTACAGGATTTCCAAGGTTTTTTAAAGTTATGGCAAGAAAGTCATCTTTCTTCTATAGAGTGGCTGGTGGGCTCCAACTGCTGACCTTGTGGTTCACGATCCAGTGCTAGGGATAATATTACCTGTCCGTGGACTTTTAGAGTGTGATTAGAGTGATTATGGCACATACATAATAGACACTTGTAAGATACCTACTACTGAAAAAAAAAATACCCCACAGCTGTCTAGTTGGTTTTGACTCATAGTGACCCTATGCACAACAGAACAAAACACTGCCCGGTCCTGCACCATCCTCACAATTGTTTACATTTGAGCTCAATGCTATTGCCACTGTGCCAATCTATCTCATTGGGGGCCTTCCTCTTTTTCGCTGACCCTCCACTTTACCAAGCATGATGTCTTTCTCCAGGGACTGGTCACTCCTGATAACATGTCCAAAGTATGAGATGAGAAGCCTTGTCATCCTGGCTTCTAAGGAGCACTCCGTTTGTACTTCTTCCAACACAGATGTGTTTGCTCTTCTGGCAATCCATGGTACTTTTGATATTCCTCTCTAACACAGTAACTCAAATACATCATTTATTCTACGGTCTTCCTTATTCATTTTCCAACTTTTACATGCATGTGAGGATATTGAAAATACCATGGCATGGGTCTTGTGCACCTTAGTTCTCAAACTGATATTGTTACTCTTGAATACTAATGAAGTCTTGTGCAGCAGATTTGTTTAAAACAATACGTCTTTTGATTTCTTGACTGCTGCTTCCATGAGTGATGATTGTGGATCAAAGCAAAATGAAGTCTTTAATAGCTTCAATCATTTTTCTTGATGTTATTGATTGGCTCATTTGTGAGGAGTTTTGTTTTCTTTACACTGAGGGGCAATCCATACTGAAGGCAGTGGTCTTTCATTTTCACCAGTATTTTAAATCCTCTTAGCTTTCAACAAGCAAGGTTGTATCATCTGCATATCACAGGTTGTTAATTAATTTTCCTCCAATCCTGATGAAACACTGTTCTTCATATAATCCAGTTTCTTGGATTATTTTCTCAGCGTTCAGATTGGAAAAGAATGGTGCAAGGATACAAGCCTGGTGCACACCTTTCCTGGTTTTAACCATTAAGTATCCCCTTGTTGAGGTCCTGAGGATAAGCACTGGGCTGCTAACTGCAGGGATGGTGGTTCAAACCCACCAGTCACTCCTTGCAAACTCTATTCAAGGTTGCTGTGGGTTGAACTGACTCGATGGCACTTAGCAACAACAAACCCCTTCTTCTGTTCAAACGACTGCTTTTTGGTGTATGTACAGGTTCCTCAGAAGCACAATCAAGTATTCTGGAGTAGCTATTCCTTGTAATATGAAGAATTGCATGGGCCAAATATTGAATGATGCAGAAAGCATCAAAAGATGATGGAATGTTTACACAGAGTTATTGTACCAAAAAGGAATGGTCGATATTCAGCCATTTCAAGAGGCAGCATATTATAAGAGCCTATGGTATTTAGGAAGAAGTCTAAGCTGCACTGAAGGTATTGGCAAAAAAATAAGTCTCCAGGAATTAATGGAATACAAATTGAAATCTTTCAACAAATTGTTGCAGCACTGGCGACACTCACTCATCTATGCCAGGAAATCTGGAGGACAGCTACCGGGCAGACTAATTGATAGAGGTCCATATTCATGCCCGTTCCAAAGATAGGTGACCTAGCGGAATGCAGAAATCATCTAATAATATCATTAATATCACGTGCAAGTAAAATTTTGTTGAAGACAATTCAAAAAGGGCTGCAATAGTACATTAACAGGGAACTGACAGAAACTCAAGCCAGATTCAGAAGAGGACTTGGAACTAGAGTATCATTTCTAATGTCAGATGGATCTTGCCTGAAAGCAGATAATACTAGAAAGATGTTTGTTGTTGTTGTTAGGTGCTATCGAGTCGGTACTGACTCATAGCAACCCCATGTACAACAAAATGAAACACTGCAAACACTGTCCAATTCTGGGCCAACCTCACAATTGTTGCCATGTTTGAGCCCATTGATGCTGCCACTTTGCCAGTCCATCTCACTGGGGGTCTTCCTCTTTTTCTCTGACCCTCCACCTTACCAAACATGATATCCTTCTCCAGCGACTGGTCTCTCCTGACAATATGCTGAAGTATGAGAGAAGAAGTTTGGCCATCCTGGCCTCTGGTTGCACTTCTTCCAAAATGGATCTATTGGTTCTTTTGGCAGCCCATGGCACTTTCAATATTCTCCTCCAACACCATAACTCAAAAGCATCAATTCTTCTATGGTCTTCCTTATTCACTGTCCAGTTTTCACATGCATATGAGGTTACTAAAAATACCATAGCTTGGGTTAGGCGCACCTTAGTCCTCAAGCTGACATCTTTGCTCTTCAACACTTTAAAAAGGTCTTGTGCAGCAGATTTGCCTAATGCAATACATCATCTGATTTCTTAACTGCTGCTTCCATGAGTGTTGATAGTTGATCCAAGAAGAATGAAGTGCTTGACAACTTCAATCTTTTCTCCATTGATAAGAATGTTGTTTATTGGTCCAATGGTGAGAAAGATGTTTACCTGTGTTTTATTGACTATGCAAAAGATTTTGACTGTGTGGATCATGACAAACTATGGATAACATTACAAAAAATGAGTATTTCATTGACAGTATAGGACAAATTGAAACTGTCCCACAGAGTTTCCAAGGCTGTAAATATTTACTGGAGGCCTGGTGTGGCATTATAGGATAAGCACTTGACTGCCAAGCATAAGGTCTGTGATTCAAACCCACCAGCCACTCTTTGGAAACCGTATACAGGGTCTCCATGAGTCTGAAGTGACAATGGCACTTAACCAAAACAAATCTTTCCTTGAAATCGACTGTCACATCTTTCTTCTGTGGAGCAGCTGGTATATTTAAATCACCAATATTTTTATTGGCAACCTAGTGCTTTAACCACAGTGTCAGCAGGTACTATGTTGTTGTTGTTGTTTTTAGGTACCTTCGAGTCAGTTCTAACTCAAAACAACCTTGTCCCTTCCTCACAATCCTACACTGGAACTCATGCTGCTGCCATTGTACACATCGATCTCATAGTGGGGTCTCCCTCTTTTTTGCTGACCCTCCACTTTACCAAATATGATGTCCTTCTCCAGACACTGGTCTCTCTTGATATTATGTCTGAAGTATAAGATATGACCACCACTCTGTCTGTCAGTTTGTTGCACTGTGGTGGCTTGTGTGTTGCTGTGATGTTAGAAGCGGTGCCACCAATATTTTGAATGCTGACAGGGTCATTGATGGTACACAAGTTTCAGCAGAAGTTCCAGACTAAGACAGACTTAGAAGAAGAGGCAGACTACTTCTGAATGTTTAACCACTGAAAGAAAACCTTATGAATAGCACTGAAACACTGTCAGATACCACAAGAATATGAATATTGAAACATGACAAATAGCACCAGAATATTGTCCAATATGGCACCAGAACATGAGCCCTTCTGGTTGGAAGGTATTCAAAATATGACTGAGGAAGAGTTGCGTCCTCAAAGTAGAGTTGACCATGATGACATGAATGGAGTAAAGCTTTCAGGACCTTCATTTGCTGATAGGGCACAACTCCAAAAGAGTAGAAACAGCTACAAACATCCATATTAATTTGGAACAGGGAATGTGCAAAGAACCTAGGAAAATTGAAAGTTATCAAAAAAGAAATGGAACACACAGACATTGATATCCTAAGCAGTAGTGAGCTGAAATTGACTGGTTTTGGCCATTTTGAATATGACAATCACATGTTTAATTCCGCTGGGATTGACAACTTTAAGTGGAATGGTATTTTGTTCATCATCAAAAAGAACATTTCAAAATCTACCTTGAAGTATAATGCTCTCTGTGACAAGATAATACCCATACACCTACAAGGAAGACCACTTAATACCACTTTCATTCAAATTTATGCACCAATCACCAAAGACAATGATGATGAAATTAAAGAATTCTACCAACTTCTTCAGTCTGAAATTGATCAAACATGCCATCAAGATGTATTGATAATTACTGGTGATTGGAATGCAAAGGCAGGAAACAAAAAGGAACGATCAGTAGTTGGAAAATTGGCCTTGGTGATAGAAATGATGCTGGAGATCACTTGATAGAGTTTTGCATGACTAATGACTTCTTCACTTTGCTTCACTTTACCAAGCATGATGTCCTTCTCCAGGGACTATTTCGTCCTGATAATATGTCCAAAGTGTGAGAGATGAAGTCTCACCATCCTGGCTTCTGAGAAGCATTCTGCCTGTACTTCTTCCAACACAGATTTGTTTGTTCTTCTGGCTTCATGGTACTTTTAATATTCTCCTCCAACATCATAACTCAAATGCATCAGTTCTTCTATGATCTTCCTTATTCATTTCCAAAATTTCACATGCATTTGAAGCTATTGAAAATATTATGGCTTGGGTCAAGTGTACCTTAGTCCCCAAACTAACATCTTTGCTCTTGAACACTTTAAAGAGGTTTGGGCAGTGGATTTCACTAAAGCAATATATATATATATACATATACATATATATA
>NW_006411498.1:10087-10702 GCF_000296735.1 Chrysochloris asiatica
AAGGTCAGGTAGATTACTGGATAAAATAGACTATCTTAAATGGAGGGAAAGAACTAATGGAATATAAGGTAACCACAATGGGTTTGGGGTGGGGGTAGGGAGTTTATTTTGGGTATTGGGGAGGGCAATACAAGAAGGGGGTGGAGGCAGAAGAACAAGATAGATAGGGGAACACTGAGACAGGTTTGTATGGCCTAGTGATGCATACTCAACCTTGGAACAACAGGACTCTGGGATATAGGGATCTTCGTATAGCTTGAAGAGGGTAAATAATACTAAAATCCTTGACTGCCTTATGAATATTAGTTTTCCATGCCTACTGTTGTAAAATAGACACTTAAGTGGGATAGAAAGGAATGTTGGGAAACATGATTAGAGAAAACTTGTAAGCCATCTTCAGCCTATAACTGATTGGAATACCTAAAAGGGGTTCTTCAACTTGCCCAGTGATATAGGCCTTGTGCAAAGTCTTTACAGAGTATAGGACCTTAGGTGGAATCCTGAGTCCCATCCGCAATCTTGTGAGGTGAGACATCCCCACTAGAAAGGCCATGCAGACTGGAACAGCTACAGTGACAGAAGATACATCTTCATGATGAACCTGACCTATACTCA
>NW_006411499.1:0-1413 GCF_000296735.1 Chrysochloris asiatica
TCAGTGAGATGGATTGCCAAAGTGGCTTAAGCATGGCAACAATTGTGAGGTTGGCCCAGGACTGGGCAGTGTTTCCTTATGTTGTACATAGGGTCGCTGTGAATCGGTACTGACTCAAGGGCACCTAACAACAACAACTATATATAAAATGGAAGCATCTTCATCCTTGTTAAAAAAAATATACATTCAAAAGTAAGTATAATTTCAGAATATCAGTTTATTAATGTTATATGAAATGCTTAATGGTTGTAATTAAATTCTCACACACTTGTTATGCATAAAATTATGTATCTAGAAAAAGTTAGATCCTGAGAGCAGATCAGCCTCACCTTTAGTCACATTTTGGAGGAAACCAAATATGGTCTTGCCCTGCAGTTACACTATTTTAAAATCATGGAAACAGAGTAAGTGGAAGAAGACAGTTATGATGGTGATCAAAGAATTTCTTCAGAAATCAAGAGGAAAGAAAAATATGTGAGGGCACCCTAAAACCTTAGAGCCCTTAGCCTAAGTCAATGGGTGACACGAGGTTGGACTCTGATTCTAGTGTTTCTTTCTCTCCACTCGTTTCTGAGAGAGTCACTCATGACTGCTGATGGCAGTTTGCCCTTGGGAAGACCAAATTTTAAATATTGTACATTGACCTCCAACAGAAGGGGTCCACTCTGTATTATCTTGTGAATCTTGTATCGGAATTTTTTTTTTTTATTCCGCTTTTGGTGGTTCAGGCGGTCTCCTGCCTCATACTACCTGAATGTTAGATTGCCCTGCAAAAATGTCATATTGTTTTTCTTAACTGAGAGAGGTTTTTGATCTCCAAACATTCTATTTTAGAGGCGATATCAGTAAAAGGACTCATTGCAATTCCACGGGGGCAGACAGAACCGTGTGTTCTCTTCATGAATTCATATACAGCCAAATGGAAAGTTTATTAAAGCTTAATACTCTTAATCCAAGAATTTAAAATACAAAGCATTTGATCTGTCACGGAGGTTCTCTGAAATTAGCTCTCTGTGCTCTCAGAGGCCACTCTCCACAGCACGCTATTGTTGTTGGTAAGTACTGTTGAGTCAGTTCAGATTCATAGCAGCCCTGAGTAGGGTTCCCGAGGAGTGACCGGTGAGTTTGAACTACCCACCTTGCGGTTCATACCGACCTTGCAGTCCAGTAGTTATCCTACAGCGCCACACCAGGACTCCACAATGTGTTAGAACTAGAGAAAGTTCCCAGAGGGAAGTTTTCACATTGAACCTTCATTGTGGTTTGTAGATGCTAGATGGAAGCTAGTCTTTTTTTCCTTAAATATTTTATTGTGAATTATGTGATAGTTTACATGGGAGAACAATAATTTTACATTCATTCTATCATATATCGTCTCATTGCCATGGTTACAATCCCCTCCATGCATCATCA
>NW_006411499.1:1623-5047 GCF_000296735.1 Chrysochloris asiatica
CTGCTTCTCTGGGTAGGGTCCCGCTCTCTGCTCTTCTCCCTTGATGGTCCTAGGGACCTCTGCTCCTAGACTGAAAAGTTAATCACTCCTCTCCTTGCTATAAAACGTCTACCTTTACATTTCCATCCCTCACAGTCAGTCCTGATACAATTATTCACTATTGTATCACAAGAGACCCATCTGCATTTCATTGCATCAGGAAGCTATTTTTTAAAGCCAATTAAGATCCTTGTCAGCTCATGGCAGACAAGGTGTGGTTTAGCCATAACACTCAGCCCTCTTCATACAGCATCCCTTTCCCAGGGGTCTTTGAGAGGGCTCAAGTGGCCACCTGCTTTCCTTGTGCTGTTCCCTGCCTGGACCCATCCCATGTCTACAAAGTTTCCATGGTCTCAGACATCGTTGGGCCAGCTGCCCTCTGCAGCTGTCATAACATAGAGTCCACTCACTCTTCTGTGGAACAGTTTTGTGTTACCAGATCTGGGTCTCATGTTTGTACATGATAACCACTTCCCCCAGACCAGCTTCCTGAGTTCCAAGTCCCTGTTTCAAGCTGAGGTGCACCTTGGACCTTCATGAGTCCTGGCCCGAGGTGGGGGACCCTTGACTTGACTTTTCTCCCTGATTAGGAGTGTTAGGGAGTCCTGGTGTGGCACTGTGGGCTAATGCATCAGCCCACACTTCAAGGTTGGTGGTTCAAGCTCACCAGTGGCTCCTTGGAAACCCTATACAGGGTCGCAATCGACTCCACAGCACTTAACAACAACAACAACAGGAGTGTTAGAAATTCTTGGATACTGGATGCATGTGCAAACACATCACCCCTTGTTTCTTTCTCTCCCAGTTCTCTAGAATGAATAGCAGATGTTTTGGTTTCAAATCAGCGACAGTGGACCTTAAAGTTTTTGCAAACCTTCCTTGGCCTCAGTATCTGACCATTTTTCTTTTGACCCTGAGGCTTTATTGCTAAGTCCCAAATGCTTGGAGCCAGGTCAAGAGCTATCTCCTGGTGCTTCATGGTTTTTAAAAAAATTGCATAATAAGTAATTTAACAAGCCCTTTATCTTTCATCTCCTGCCGCCTGTTCTCATTGTGGCCCTTTGGGCACAGGGCTGCTCCCTGTAAGTATAACCCAGCTGTGTAGAGTCAGTTCGGAAGCATAGCAACACCACATATATCAGAGTAGAACTGTATTCTATAGGGGTCTCAATGGCTGGTTTTTAAGAAGCAGATCTTTATTTCCAAGCACCCCTGGGTCAACTAAAACCACCATGCTTTTGGTTAGCAACTGACCATGTTAACCATGTGCACTGCCCAGGGGCACTCTTAGCATGTTGCTGTTTGCTGTCAGGTTGGTTCTTTGTCATAGCAACCCTGAAAAGTATTTCCTAGAACAATTGGTGGGTTTGAACTGATGGCCTTGTAGTTAGTAGTTCAGTGCTTATCCTACAGCATGACCCCAGAGCCCACTCTAAATATGTTGTTATTGTTAAGAGTCTGTTCTGATTCATAGCAACTCTGTATAGGGTTTCTGAGGAGCAGCTGGTGGGTTTGAACTGCCAACCTTGTGGTTCAAAGTCCAGTGCTGGTCCTACAGTGCCATCCCAGGAGTCCTCAAAATGTAGTACTATACAAAACAGTGCTCATTCTGCTGTCACACAATCTCTATTTAATTGTTGTTGTTAAGTGCCATTGAGTTGGGTTTCGACCCATAGCGACCCTGTATAGGGTTTCCAAGATGCAGCTGGTGAGCTTGATCTACAGGTTCAAGCAGACTTTGCAGTCCAGTGCATCAACCAACAGCGCCACACCTGTATGGAAGGAACAGAGAAACTGAGGCAAGAAGAAGTCAGGTGCTCGTTTAAGGTCATAGAGTCAGTGGGAAAGCTTAGTCTAAACCTGGACTCTCCCCAAGGTATAGAAGCTACACAAGATGACACAATCGAAACCAGCAGCTGTATTTCTCTAGATACAGAATGAGCATTGTAGTAACAAATCCAATATTCCTGATACCATCACTCTGGGCCCCCAATTTTTCTCTTATTCTTCCTGAAAATGTCTTCTTCCCTTGGGAAGAAGCTGAGTCTTCTGGGAATGATAATATAATTTAAAGGAGATTTAGGTGTGACATTATAGGATAATCACTGGACTGCAATCCACAAGCTTGGTGGTTCAAACCTACCAACTACTCATCGGAAACCCTGTATAGGGTCGCTATGAATTGGAGCTGACTCGATGGCACTTAACGACAACAACAAGGCATGTGCAAGATGCATTTCACAGCCTTCCTAACCTCACCTGACTCTAGAGTTCAGTAAAGTTGGAGAACAATGAAATTAATTTAATCTAGACCATTTAAAAATCATCCTCATTTGGAATCAAGCAAAATAAATTATCAATGGATGTTAAAACCTTTGAGTGTTGGATGAGGAATAAGGTATTACTTATTAATTATCAAAGGAAAATCGCCACTGAGAAACTCGGAAGACCAAACTCAGCACAACCTGCCGTGAGGATGCACCAAGGAGGCGCACTAGCTCCTCCCCTTCAATATCACTGCCCACAGTGCATGCGCTGACTCTGCCCAGGAAGAAGCATCAGACAAACACTAACTGAACAACACTCAGGTTAACAGTCCTGGGTCTTCAAAAATGGATTGAACGCTCATAATAGGAATGTAGAGAAATAAGTTAATTCGGGAAATACTGAAGAAGCAAGTCTCCTGAAAATTTCTTCTACAAGTAGAGGTCTGTTTATGCCTAAGATTTTTCTTCCAAAACACTACCAACAAAACAAGCAGGTAACGTTGTAGACAGGAGTGGGCAAAAGAACAAAAACTTCCATTTAAATCTTCCCATCCTATCTGAATTTTAAACAGTATTTAAATGGGATATTTAAAGTTTTGAAAAAGCAATTTTAAATGTGGTGTACAAATGTTAAAAAAAAAAAAAAAAAAAAAAAAAAGTGGCTTTCAGCTCTGAGTTCTTTCCGCATTGATAGGGGGCAGATTGCAGTTTAGAAGTGTTGTCATGCCATGTTCTGGACTCCGAAAGTGGTGATGACGTTCTCCATCTTTGTCTCGCCAGCATCTGGTGGAAGCACTGTTTTGTCTACGTACCTGAGACAAGCTTTCTGTTCGCAGAACACCTTTAATATACCATGGAGCACCCATCTATTCCTATAGCTAGATAGGAATAGTGGTAAGATATTATCCTTCCTTCATTCCTTTCCTTTTCCCTTTGCTCTTCTTCCCCAAGTTCTAGAAAGTTGTGGAAGAGATATATTTTGTTTTGAAATGTTTTATTGTGAATTATGTGATAGTTTACATGGGAGATTAACTTTACATTCATGCTATTGTAGATCGTTTCATTGCTATAGTTACAGTCCCCTCTATGTATCATCAACCAACCAAAGGGTATACCCT
>NW_006411499.1:5732-10676 GCF_000296735.1 Chrysochloris asiatica
CAGCTGATGAGCTTGAACTGCCCGTGTTGCTATATGTTGTTGTTGTTGTTAAGTGCCGTCGAGTCGGTTCCGATCCATAGTGACCCTGCACAGGGTTTCCAAGGGTGTAAATCTTTACGGGAGTAGAAAGCCTCATCTCTCTCCCGCGGAGCGGCTGGTAGTTTCGAACCGCTAACCTTAAGGTTCGCAGCCCGATTCATAACCACTACGCTACCAGAGCTCCTTGCTATATAGGATAGGGTAAAACAGTCGTACAGGGTTGCCAAGACTGTAAATCTTTATGCAAGCAGACTGCCACATTTTTCTCCCTTGGAGTGGCTGGTGGGTTTGAACGATTCACTTGAAGGCTTGGACAACAGAGTTCCTAGCAGGAAGAAGAGGTGCCTATATTTTCCTCTGTTGTTGTTAAGTGGCGTCGAGTCGTTTTGACCATTAGCGACCCTTATCTATATATAGGGTTTCCGAGGAGCGACTGTTGAGTTTGAGCCGCTGACCTTGAAGCTCAAACCGACCTTGTGGCTGAGTGCGTATCCTCAGCGCCACACCAGGACTCCCTAATTTGTGCCTAATCTCTGAGTTAGCAGCAGGCATATTTGGCATATCTCACTGATAAAATACTTGCTGTTGAATTGAGAGCACAGAAGAAAGATGACTACTTCTAGTTTAACCCCAAGCTCCAAGACAGGCTGCCTTAATACCTGGGGAGCAGAGAGAAGGGGTCCCTATGCCCCCACAGTAAAATGAAATACCAGCCAGCCAGGCCCATTCCGACTCCACTCTGCCCTGGGGGCCTTTTAGGGTCCTTTCAAGACGCATGGTTTAACTCAGGGGTGAACAGACAATGGACAAACAGCCGCTGCCTATTTTTGTTTAGCCAGACTGCTAAGAATAGTTTTTACATTTTTAAATGGTCAAAAACCCAAACTCAAACCTACAGGAGCATAATATTTAATGATGTGTAAAAATGATATGAAATTCAAAATTTAAATTTCATAATCAATGTTTTATTGGAACACAACCATCCTTATTGTTTATGTATTGTCTGCAGCTGCTTTTGTCTTACAATTGTTGTTGTTGTTGTTATGTGCCATTGAGTCGGTTCCGACCCATAGCGACCCTGTCTTACAATAGCAGGGTTTAATGGATGTGACAGACACCTTTTGGCTGCAAAGCCTAAATTATTTATTATCTGGCCCTTTACAGGAAAACCCTGCCAACACTTGGTTTAGTTCTTTTGTAAATCCGTTGGTTTTGAAACTATTGTGGTAGTTCTATGTATACATATAAGCAGATAGTGAGCCAGGGCCAAGATTCCCGTGGAAGATCCGAAGCAGCTGCGGATCCACCATGGACCCTGGAGAACCTTGGGAGATGGTGGTTACGAGCTTTCCTATTCTAGGGTCGCAGCACCCCACACAGAAAGGTCAGTGCCTCCGTGGAGTGCTCTCACCTCAGTCCCAGGATTGGCTCTTTTTACTGCTTGTGAGGATGCTTTTTTTTCTTTTTCCACTTAATGCACTGGACTGCCAAGGTTGGCAGTTTAAGCTCACCAGTTGCTCCTCGGAAACCCTATACAGAGTCGCTATGGGACGGAACCGACTCGCGGCACGTAACAACAACAGCAACACCAACAATGAGTCATAATTGACTTGATGACTGAGTTTGGCATTATTTCTTTTAGCAGAATGCTTTTGAATTTTCAAACTCCTTTGGCTACAGTTTGAATATTTATTAATGTCTTAACCCTATTTAAAACACCAAAGGATTTCTGATAATATCTAAGGAGAATTCTTCATGACTTCCAGGATTAAAGGGTTATATACTCTTACTTGGAGTACTGGTGTGGCGCTGTGGGATAAGGTACTGGACCACAAGATTGGTTTGAATCGCAAAGTTCAAATTCACCAGCTGCTCCTTGGTAACCCTCTATAGGGTCACCATGGGTCAGAACTGACTTGGCAGCACTGAGCAACAACAACATATTCCTGCTTGAACTCCTGGTGTGGCGCTGTAGGCTCAGTACTGGACTATGAACCACAAGGTCAGCAGTTCAAACCCACCAGCTGCTCCTTAGAAACCTCATATGGGGTCACGTGAGTTGGAACGGACTCATTGACACCTAACAACAACCTAATGTACTCCTTACTTAGACAACACTTTGTTAGATTCGGAAAACCTACATTTGCAGTCCTTGGTCCAACAGTCCTGGGTTCTCCTTACAAACCTCCCAAACAAACCAACTTCAACAAAAGTAACTTCTCCAACTCATTGGTTAACTTCTTTGGTTATGTTCTGTTAAAAAGGGATAGGTAATTGTTAGCTAATCAAATACTCACCTTCTGTGTAGTGTGTAGGATAAACAATGGACTGCGAACTACAGGTCAAGTGGCACAAACTCACCAACCAGCTGTTCCTTGGAAACCCTATGCAGAAACGCTATGAGTTGGAACCGACTGGAAGGCACTTAGCAATGACATTATAATCTAGTTTTAGCATAGCCATTGAAATGATCTTTTTGAAATATCAGCACTTCTAACCCTCCTAATGTGTCAGACTGTAAAGCCATTTGAACTGCAAGGTTGATGGTTCAAACTCACTAACTTCTCCTTGAAAACCCTATACAGGGTTGCTGTGGGTTGGAACTGACTTAACGGCGCTTCACAACAACAACAACAACCCTCTTATGCTCCAAAGCCTGCAGTGACTTCTCCCCTCACTGAGATTAAAGATTAAATTCTTTCAACTGTGCATGTTGTTGAAACACATAGCAACCGGTATAGCATTTCTGAGGAGTAACTGGTGGTTTGAACCACCAACCTTGCAGTTAGCAGTCTAGGATTGTTTCAAAAAAGGTTGAGTACTGTTTTAACAGAGCTTGTGCCCAGGATTCATGAGGCAACTTCAAGTGAGATAAGTATTTGACTCTCCTTGTTAAACAGAGGAGAAAACCTGACCTTTAATTTAGGGGAGCTGGCTTCAGAGCTCATGCTCTCGCCATACTCTATACTGCGTCTTACTTACTTCACCAGGGCTGGAAATTGGCTTCTGTCCAATTAGCCTCTTCCTCAGTTGTACCCCCACTTCCTGTACCCCCACTTCTCTGGAGGGAAGATAATTTTATATGTTTCATTTGAGGAAACTGAGGTACAAACATTTTAAGTAATTTAACCATAATTACATTGTTAATTTGAGTCCTGGAGTGGCGCTGTGGGTGGTTAATGTGCTGGACTGCAAAGTCGCTTTGACCTGCAAGCTGGCTCAAGCACACCAGCTGCTCCTATATAGAGTCACTATGGGTCCGGAACTGACTCCATGGCACTTCACAACAACAACTTAGTGTTAATTGGACACCTGGTGTGGCACTTGTAGCATCAGCACTGGTCTGTTGAAACCCACCAGCTGCTCCTTGGAAATCCTATATGGGGTCACTATGAATCCCAACGACTTGACAGCATTTAACAACACAGTGTTAATTAGTGATAGACCTGGCTTTGCTTTCATTCTTCCAGACCATGTTGCAGGCCATGTTGCCATCTGTTCTGCTCCATGTTCTTGTCAGTCAGGAGTGCCGACCCCGCAGTCAAAAACCCACTTTTGACTCTCCTGAAAACTTAACTTCTTTTTTTTTTAATAAAAAAATTTTATTACCCAAATACAATATATTAAAGTCAATATATGACAAACTCCTGTAAAGCAAAATAAATTATTCTAACATTGTACATTCAACTCTCCTGCTCCCTTGTTCTACCAAGAACACAACCTATGTTTTAGTAAGGCATGCAGCTTGATGTGCAGGACAATTTTACAAAATGCAAATCATCCCATTTCCCTACGGTACAATGTCAGAATTAACCATCATCCTTCGGTACATGTCAGTGTTCCAGAAGTTTTTATGCTTTGGCTATGAAAGCGATACCATAGTGTTACACAATGCTTATTTCTTAAAAAAAAAAATACATGTATTCATGTCATGAATATCAAACAAAACTTAACTTCTTAATGACCCACTAGACTGAATACATAAACAGTCAATTAGCACATATTTTTTATGCTGTATGCTGTATCCTTGCAATAAAACAAGCTAAAGGAAAAAATGTTATTAAGAAAACCATGAGGAAGAGAAAATGCATTTACAGTATTGCATACATTTATCAGTACTTTAAGTTTACACCATCTGTTTACAACATGAATTGTGTTGATGTAGAGTAGACTGAGGAAGAGGAAGGGTAAGTCTTGCTGTCTCAGGGGTAGAAGAGACAGAAAAGGTGGAGGAGATGGAAAAGGGGGCAGGAGAAGCAGGCATACTCATGGTCACTTTATGGAAATACATCATAATTTCGGTGTGAATTTATTGCTTTCTCATTTCTCTAAAAAGGTTTCCATATGGTACGGATCCTTCTTCCACAATTAACTTTAGTTTCAGTGCCCGTATCATAGAAGGGCACATTTCATGCAAGACGTCAAAAGCAGTCCTGAGTAATCGGAGCCCTTCTGCTAGATTGTCTAATGTCACATTTTCTGGGACTTCTTCTACGTTCTCCTCCACATTCTCTGGTATTGGTTTGGAAACACTCATCCCCATCTAATTGCATTCTGTTAATTCCTCTGGTATGGTGTCTGTTAGCACTTGAATTTCTCCAAGATCCATGTTTTACCACCACTGCCACCACCCACGGTTTTTTGCCATATCCAGAAGATCTTTCATCATTTTCTTGCTTGGCTCTGTTATAAGTCTTGTAAAGTCATATTAACATCTGCACATAGTTTTCTCCATCCGGAATTTCTTGTTTAGGGCTTTTTCTATAACAATGATGATATTTTCAATGTTTTGATTTTTCTAAATTTTTATGATTTTTTTTTTTTTAAACCAGGATTCCCTTCCATAGCATTGACAATTCTTTCTGTACCATGTGGTGGGTCTTAAAAGTCCTTATGACCCTTAAT
>NW_006411500.1:0-858 GCF_000296735.1 Chrysochloris asiatica
TCCTGCACTACAAAATATCCTAAAAGGAGTTCTGTGGACTGAGAACCAAAAAGAATAGACAACAACCAGAGATTGACATACATGGCAGAAACTCCCAGAACTAAACTGACATATGAAAGAGTCGAGAACAGAACAAAACTATAAGAATGAACTCAGAGAATCTTGTAGGTCAGTCTATGATCAAAACATTTACAATGTAAAAGAAGGTAAACAGGTAGGAACAGTTATCTATATGGTGAGAAGTTCAGGTAGATTACAGGATAAAATATACTGCACTAAATGGAAGGAAAAGTTAATGGAATATAAGGTAACCTCAAAGAAAATTAACACTTCACAACATACCAAGAGAATGAAAATCTAAGAGGAAAACTGAAATATTAAAACTATGAGGAAACTCACAAGAAAAAAAAAACACACACAAAAAGCATTAAGTCAGCAAAGGAAAACACACAGAAAAAAGAAAGCAGCAACATCCTACACACACACACAAAACAAACAAATGTAATGGCAGAAATTAATCCATACCTATCAATAATTACACTGAATGTAAACAGATTATTTAATGCACCAGTTAAAGACACAGGTGGCAGAATGGATAAGAAAACAAGGTCCTTCAAAACACTGTCTTCAAGAGACACATGTCACACACAGAGACAAAAAGAGATTAAAAGTCAAAGGATAGAAAAATTTATACTAAGTTAATTGTAATAATCATACATGAATAGAGCAAAAAGTCATTAAGAAGAAAAGAAAGAAGGAAAAGGTAAAAATGGATGTCAGAGGAGACTGAAACTTGCTTTCCAGCATAGAAAAGCTAAAGCAAATGGAAAAATTGAAGAGGTCCAAGAGCTGAACAGA
>NW_006411500.1:1826-3517 GCF_000296735.1 Chrysochloris asiatica
GATACAACCTTGCTTGCTGAAAGTGAAGAGGACTTGAAACATTTACTTATGAAGATCAAAGAGCACAGCCTTTGATATGGATTACATCTCAATGTCAAGAAAACAAAAATTCTCACAACTGGACCAATAAACAACATTCTTATCAATGGAGAAAAGATGGAAGTTGTCAAGGACTTCAATCTTCTTGTATCAACTATCAACACTCGTGGAAACAGCAGTCAAGAGATCAGACGAGGTATTGCATTGGGCAAATCTGATGCACAGGAACTTTTTAAAGTATTGAAGAACAGAGATGTCAGCTTGAGGACTAGGATGCGCCTGACCCAGGCTATGGTGTTTTCAGTAGCCTCATATGGATGAGAAAGCTGGATAGTGAATAAGTAAGATCATAGAAGAATTGATGCCTTTGAGTTGTGGTGTTGGAAGAGAATACTGAATATGCCATGGACTGCCAAAAGAACCAATAGATCTGTTTTGGAAGAAGTACAACCAGAGTGCTCCTTGGATGCCAGGATGGCTAAGCTTTGTCACTCATACTTGGGACATATTGTCTGGAGGAAACAGTCGCTGGAGAAGGATGTCATGCTGGGTCAGGTGGAGGGTCAGAGAAAAAGAGGAAGACCCCTAACGAGATGGATTGGTCAGGTGGCATCATTAATGAACTCAAGTGTGGCAACAGTAGTGAGGTTGGCCCAGGATCGGACATTGTTTCGTTCTGCTCTGCATGGGGTCGCTATGAGTCGGTTCCAACTCGATGGCACCTGACAACAATTATAATAAAAAATGACTGGGAGTGCCAGTACTAATCTCTGATAAAATAAACTTTAAGGCAAAACCCAGCATAATAGATAAAGATGGCCATTATGTTATGATTAAAGGGACAATTGAACAAGATAACATAACAATAATAAACATCTTTGCTACCAATGAAAGAGCTACAAAATATATAACGCCAACTCTAACAGGTTTAAAGAAAGAAATTGACGAAGCTACAATAATCGTGGATGATTTTAAAAATGGATAAAACAACCAGAAAGAAACTTGACACAGACACAGAAGTACTAAACAACACAATCAGCTAACTGGGCCTCATAGATGTGTACAGAGCATTCAACCCAACAAAATCACAATACACATTTTTTCTCAGTGCACATAGAATATTCTCCAGAACAGACCATGTGTTAGGCCACAAAACAAACCTTCATAAATTTGCAAATATCAAAATACTATAAAGCAAGTCTTCTGGTTTGGCATTGTCAGAGCAGAGTCAGGCAGAATAGTCTCCATGGTGGAGGGGCTGAAAACTCAAAGATGCTACTCTCATAGAACAGAACCAGAGCTCTTGATCTACCATATGGGCCAGGGTGTCAATTTCCCACAACCACCAGTGGAAAACTCACAGTATAAATGAAATTATTTTGATTTGGAAATGGTTAAGACATGAACGAGAAGCTGGGTTTTATGAAGAAAAACGTGGCATCAGGATTGGTGGACGACTCATTAACAACCTGTGATATGCTGATGATACAACCTTGCTTACTGAAAGTGAAGAGGACTTGAAACATATACATATGAAGATCACAGAGCACACCCTTCGATATGGATTGCATCTCAATGTCAAGAAAACAAAAATCCTCACCACTGGACCAATAAACAGCATTCTTATCAATGGAGAAGAGATTGAAGTTGTC
>NW_006411500.1:4107-5500 GCF_000296735.1 Chrysochloris asiatica
TTTCCCTTTTTCTCCCATTTTTGTTTTTGCTTCTGATCCTGATTTTGTTTTTGATTTTTACCCAACTTCAGTTGTTTGGCTGTTACATAGCTTCCTTTTTGCTTTTGGAGGACTCTTTGTCTCCCTATATTACACAAGAAGAGTCAGCAACCACTGACAAAAAGCCAAGCTGCAATTACACCTTATAAAATACGAAAACACAGGCAAGAACAAATACCAGCAGATATATATCTGGCAAACAGGCAACACCTGTGAAAGTCATTCTTGATTAAGTAATAAGAAGAGGGAAAAAAGAAAACCACACCCTGATCACATCTCCCTGGAAACATCCATAAAGCATAAAAAAGTACCAAAATACATACTCACATAAGTATTAGGGCCACAGATAAACAGTAAACATGCCCAAGAAGCAAAAACAAATGACCATATCAGCACATGTCCAGAAAAAGATGAAATATCTGAGACAAATGATCTAGAAGTAGACCTGGAATCCATTATGGAAGGAGGACAGGCCATTGAAATGCCTGAGAAAGAATTCAGAAAAATGATTATGAAATGTTTCAAAACACTCTACAATGGAGTTGAGAAAAATAAGGAGGAAGTCAGGAGAGTGCTACAAGAGCAATCAAACAAGATAGACACAGAATTGGAAACAATTCAAAACCTACAGAAAGAGGTTCAAACGATCAATAACAAAATGACAGAAATAGAAAACACTCTGGAATGGCAGAGGAATAGAATAGATGAGATGGAAGGAAGAATCAGTGAGCTGGAAGACAGCTCTTTCAATACCACTTAGATAGAAGAACAAACACAAAAAAGGATAAAAAAATTCTGAAGATGGCATAAGATTCATGGTGGACAACATGAAGAGGAATATCTTAAGAATTATTGGCATTCCTGAGCAGGAAGAATCACACAAGTCCACAGAGGAAATAGTCAAAGAATTACTGGAAGAAAATTTTTCCAACATCTTGAAAAGTAAAAAAAAATAAACGTACAGGAGGCTCAACGGACACCAAGAAGGGCAGACCCCAAAAGAAAATCACCAAGACATATCATAGTCAAGCTCTCTGAACTCAAAGATAAGGAGACACTTCTCAAAGCAGCCAGAGAAAACAGAAAGGTCGCATATAAAGGCAAGCAAGTCAGATTAAGTTCAGATCTCTCAGCAGGAACCATGCAAGCTAGAAGGCAATGGGGAGACATATATAAAACCCTGCAAGAAAAAAATTGCCAACCAAGAATACTTTATCCAGCAAAGGTATCAATCAAATATGATGGTGATATCAAAACATTCCAGGATAAACAGAAGCTATGGGATTTCAACAAAGCCAACCCGGCACTACAAAATATCCTAAAGGGATTTCTGTGGACTGAGAACCAACAAGAA
>NW_006411500.1:6351-7276 GCF_000296735.1 Chrysochloris asiatica
CCACTTTCAAAAATGGATAGAACAACCAGAAAGAAACTTGACAAAGACACAGAAGAACTAAACAACACAATCAACCAACTAAACTTTATAGATGTGTACACAGCATTCCACCGAACAATTACATAATACACATTATTTTCAAGTGCACATGGAACATTCTCCAGAATAGACCATGTTTTAGGCCACAAAGAAAGCCTCATTAAATTTAAAACATCAAAATACTACAAAGCACGTTCTCAGACCACAATGCTCTAAAATTAGAAATCAACAGTAGAGAAACCAATGAAATCAATACAAATTCATGGAAACTGAACAACACCCTACTGAAAAGCGACTGGGTAGTAGAAGAAATCAAACGTGTATTTGCAAAAATTCTCAAAATTAATGAAAACGTAAGCACAACATACCAAAATCTCTGAGACACGACAAAAGCGGTGCTGAGAGGACAATTTGTTGCAATAAACGCACACATCCAAAAAGAAGAAGGAACTAAAATTAACACATTAACACGGCATCTACAATAATTAGAAAAAGACCAAGAGAGGAAACCCACAGCCACCAAAGAAATAGTAAAGATCAGAGTAGAAATAAATGAGATAGAAAACAGAAAAACTATAGAAACAATCAACAAGACAAGCAGCTGGTTCTTTGAAAGAATTAATAAAATCGACAGACCATTGGCAAACCTAACAAAGGAAAAGAGAGAAAAGACACAAATAACACACATTAGAAATCACTTGGGTGATGTCACAACGGAACCAAAGGAAATCAAAAGGGTAATAAGAGAATACTATGAAGAGTTGTACTCCAACAAATTCGAAAACTTAGAAGAGATGGATGCATTTTTGGATAAACACTACCTTCCTAAACTTACATACAATGAAATAGAAAACCTGAACAGACCCATAACAAAAGAAGAAATTGA
>NW_006411500.1:8183-10845 GCF_000296735.1 Chrysochloris asiatica
ATGGAAGAATGTACCATGCTCCTGGATAGGAAGGCTTAACATTGTGAAAATGTCAATACTGCCCAAAGCAATTTACACATATAATGCAATTCCAATCGAGATTCCACTGACATTCTTCAAAGAGATGGAAAAAACAATTACAAACTTTATATGGAAAGGAAAGAGACCCAGGATAAGCAAAGCACTGCTCAAGAACAAGAAGGTTGGAGGACTGTCACTCCCCGACTTTAAAATATACTACATGGCTACAGTGGTCAAAACAGCTTGGTACTGGTACAATGAAAGGTACATTGATGAACGGAACAGAATTCCAAGGACATTCTTCAAAGAGATGGAAAAAGCAATTACAAAATTTATATGTTATTTTTTTGATGTGTTGCTGGATTCTGTTGGCTAGGATTTTGTTGATAATTTTTGTGTCTATGTTCCTGAGGGATATTTGTCTAAAATTTTCATTCTTAATTATGTCCTTCCCTGGTTTGGGGATGAGGGTTATGCTTGATTCATAAAAAAGTATTAAGAAGTTTTCCGTCTTCTTCTATATTCTAGAATAATTTGAGTAGAATTGGTGACAACTCTTACCTGAATGTTTGGTAAAACTCACCACTGAAGCCATCTAGGCCTCTACTTCTTTTGGTTGGAAGTTTTTTAATGACCCAATCAATTTTTTCTTTTATTATGGGTCTGCTCAAGTTTTCTAGTTCACTCTTTGCAAGTTTAGGTGGGTCGTGTTTTTCTAAAAATGTATCCATCTCTTCAAAGTTTACAAATTTATTGGAGTACAACTCTTCATAATATCTGTTATTGTCCTTTTAATTTCATTTGGTTTTGTTGTGACATTGCCCATGTAGTTTCTAATGCAAGTTATTTGTGTTTTCTCTCTCTTTTATATTGTTACATTTGCCAATTGTCAATTTTATTAATCCTTTCAAAGAACCACCTTCTTGTCTTGTTGATTCTTTCTAGTTTTTCTTTTTGCCATCTCATTTATTTCTGCTCTGATCTTTATTATTCCTTTTCTTTTGGTGATTGTAGGATCCCTCTGTTGGTCAGTTTCTAATTTTTAGAGATGCTGTGTTAATGTGTTAATTTTAATTCTTTCTTCTTTTTGGATGTTCTTATTTATCACAAAAAATCATCCTTTCAATGCCGCTTTTGCCGTGTTCCAACGATTTTGGTATGTTGTGTTTACATTCTCGTTTGTTTCTAGAAACTTTGTGAATTCATGTTTAATTTCTTCCTTTACACAATCACTTTTCAGCAGGGTGTTACTCAGTTTCCATGTATTCGACTTTATTTTCTTGGTCTTCTTATTGTTGATTTCTAGTTTTATAGCATTGTGCTCTGAAAAGATGATTTGTAGTATTTTGATGTTTCTAAATTTATGGAGGCTTGCTTTGTGACCTAACACATCGTAAATTCTGGAGAATGTTCCATGAGCAGTAGAGAAGAATGTATATTATTCTGTTGTTGGTTTGAATGGTCTGTACACATCTTTTAAAAAAAAAAAAAGTTTTTATTGTGAATTATATGGGTTTACATGGGAGAACATCAGTTTCACATTTATCCTATCATATTTAGTTTCATTGCAATGATTACAATCCCCTCCATGCATCAACAAATAATCAAAGGATACACCCCACAGGTTGGACCCCCCTGGACATCAGCACACAGCCCCTCTCCCTCCATGATTCCCATGTCCCCTGCCACTCCAACTGTCCACGTCATCATCTCTGTCTCCATGCCTGGTGTCTCTGCCTCACTAGGTAGGGTCACACTCTCCACTCTTCTCACTTGATGGTTCCAAGGACCTCTGCTCCTGGGCTGCAAAATCAATTACTCCCAATCTTTTGTCAAAAAAAAATCTACCTCTACATTTCTGACGCTCACAGTCAGTCCTGGTGGCAATTATTCACTATTGTACCACAAGAGTCTTATCCCCATTTCCTTTCACCAGCCCAATCCCAACAGATAGGAAATCATTCAGCTGAGGTTCTACCTACCCCTGCCCCATCTGGAAGTAGGCTCTCTCTTGAAAGCTTGTAAGCCAGTCACTTCTTGCCTTTATAGCCACCCTCCCCCATTTTCGGTAAGCAATGTCTAAGTAGCCCATCCCTGTCAACCCTGTACCTGTTCAGCAAGGGGGTGATCCTTGCTGTAAAAATGTGTTCCCTTTTTTGAGCTACTACATATATATGTATAAGTAAAGTTCATCAAATTGTAGTGGTAGGTTGCTCTTTTTTTTTTCTTCCCTCTTTGTTCTTCTTCTACTCGAGTTCTCATCATCCAGCCATCAAAGCCAGATCAAGTGGGTACTCTCTGCAAGTATGGTGTTCTTGAACATCGCCCCTCACTTCATATCAGCTGGATGCTTCATTCTCCGCTCTAGTCCTCTGTGGCCATTTCACTGCCTCTGGTCCCAGGAGTCCCTAGGTCTTGCTGTAACTGCTGGCCATCCAGGTCTCCAGCCAGGTTCACAGGAGTCTATTGAATATGATAAGACTTAGATTCCAACTTCATTGCTGTTTTTTCCCCTCTTCTCCTTATCTGTGACCACATGGTCACCAGGCAGACCACATGCCTGCTCGTGTATTCCCCTTGAGTCTTAGTCTTGGAAGGGAATTTGCTCTGAGGTGACCCCACCACTTGCCTTGATGGCTCC
>NW_006411501.1:0-10698 GCF_000296735.1 Chrysochloris asiatica
GCCCCACCGCACATTGATCCCAAGTCATGGCAACACCATGTGTATGGAGTGGAACTGTTCCATAGGGTTTTCTTGGCTGTCATCTTTCTGGAAATAGATTGTCAGGTCTTTATTTGGTGGCGCTGCTGGGTGGGTGAGAACCTTGAAGTCAGCATTATTGTTAAATGCCGTGAAGTCAGTTGCAACACATAGCGACCCTGTTCAGGATTTGCGAGGCTATAGATCTTTACAGGAGCAAAGAGTTCCATAGTTCTCCCACGGAGCAGCTGGTGGGCTTGAACTGCCAACCTTGTGGTCAGTAGTCGAGAGCAAACCATTTGTGCCACCCAGGGCTTTCTACTTACCATGGACCTCAATAGTTATTGGCTGAATGAACCAGAGGTCTCTGGGAAGAGACTTATTTGAGCCTCAGTTTCCACTTCTGTAAAATGAGTCAAGTATCTCCCACTCAGGTCATTGTGCAGATTTAAGTGATACATTTGAGGGAGCACATATCCTGGCAGAGCCTGGCCCTGGGGTATGATACGCTCACTGTATCAAAGTACTTTTCTCCTGCCCTCTGCAACATTGTATCCTAAATCCTGGGTCCTTAACAAAGATGCCAAACTATGTTTCCCTTTTGTTACCTTCATGGTCGCAGGCCTCTTCATACTACACTCAGAACTTTCTCTCTGTTTTTGCACTCACTTGATACCATGGTGTCAGTTAAGCCTGTTGGAACCTTTAGAAATTCAGCACCAACACTGGAAACTGTAGGCCACGGACCAGAAGTTGTAAACTGGCAGCTGTGTGCATTTATCCTGAAAAGCATTTAAAACTTTTCAATATTGGAATTTGAATTAGTACCTAACGTTTATAATCAGAAGATTTTGCAGAAACAAATCTAGGTTTCCAAATGCCCTTAAAATTGGACCATCTGGCATTCCAGGCCCACTTCTCTGGAGGCAGCTCTCGGCTGGAGCTCCACCAGGGGAAACCCATGACCATTAAGTCAATTCTGACTCACAGCCACCGCACACAAATGCTCCTTAGGGTTTCCTAGACTGTAAATCTTTACAGAAGCAGACAGCCTCATCTTTTCCCTGCAGAGTGGCTAGTGGGTTTGAATCACCAACCTTGCAATTAAGTGCCCAACAGTTAACCCCACTACACCACCAGGGTTCCTTTTATATCAGAGTTTGTTGTTGTTGTTAAGTACCATGGAGTCGGTTCCGACTCACAGTGACCCTGCACAGGGTGTCCAAGGCTGTAAATCTTTACAGGAGCAGAAAGCCTCATCTTTCTCCCGTGGACCGGCTGGTAGTTTCGAACTGCTGACCTTAAGGTTCACAGCCCGATTTGTAACCACTACGCTACCAGAGCTCCAGAGCTCCTTAAAATAAAAATAATGCACCCAAAAAAAGAAAGCAAACAAACAGATTAATTAGTGGATCTTTGCTGCTGCTAAATACCATTGAGTCAGTTTTCATTCATAATGACTCTATAGGGTTTCTGAGGAGCAGATGGTTGGTTTGAACCACCAACCTTGAGGTTAACTGTCTACTGTGGATCCTACAGTGTCACAACAGGAAGGTTAGGGGTTTTGTTTTGTTTGAAATCTCCATTCTACCTGGGGTGCCAATCAGGTTGGCATATGAAGGGCCAATATTTTCTCTCACTCACAAACCTCTTTTTCCTCATGGATCCCCATCTTGGGACTGTCTCCAACTGGGTGTCTCCTTGCCGGACCTGCTGGGGACTCTCACTTCCGCTCCTGGTTTCTTCGGGCCTCTGTGCACCACCTGTGTTCTCCAGGCCTCGGAGCTGGGAATGACCTCAGCATTTTACAAGTACATCCTCACCACCATGGTGCGTACCCCCTCCAGCCTCTTGTCCCCACATCCCACCCACAGCATCTGCTCCCCTGGGCCCCAGCCTCAGGCCTTACTGCGTCTTCTTGATGCCAGGACTTCCCTATCCTGCATCTGGACGGCATTGTGGAGGACTCCTCCAACATCCTGGGCTTCTCCATGTTCAACACCTCCCACCCCTTCTATCCCGAGTTTGTGCGCAGTCTCAACATGTCCTGGAGGGAGAACTGTGAAGCCAGCACCTATCCAGGCCCTGCGGTGAGCATGTGCCCTGATCCCCAAACCCACAGACCTCCAGTCCCATGCAGAGGTCCGCATATAAACCCTTTAAACCTTGGTCAGACATGCTCAGGATCTTCCCGGTTTCCAGTCATTCTTAACCTAAATAGCAACAGGCCTCCCACGGGACCCGGAGACAAGTGTGACCACAGTGGTCCTCTACCTCCCCCTCTTCTGCCAGTCTGCATGGGCCTCCGTGAGGTGCCCTGGTACCCCAGTGTGTGCACCTCAGGGCCTCTGCACTTGCTCTTCCCTTCATATGCATTCCCTAGTGAGCCAGGGGCCAGCCCCCATCTTGCCAAATCTTTGCTCAAATGTCCCCTTGGGTGTCATTCCTTGGTCCCCTTACTTTAAAAATTACAAGCCACCCACTTCCTAGCCCCATTCCCTGCCTTATTTTTCTCCTAGCACCTCTCTCTGCGCATCTGATCACCATGAGGCTTATGCTAGATTTTGTTTCTCTCTATATATGCAGATTTTAAGTTCCACAAAGGCAGGTTTCTGTCTGTTTTGTTTCACCATTTATCTCCCCAGCATCTACCGTATGGCCTGGCTCATCGTAGGTTTCTGTTCAATATATAGTGAATAAATACAGACATACAAAAACATGTATTTGGGTGTATTTGTTCACAGAAAGTACATGAAGCTGTGCAATTGAATGTGTGCAAACAGACCCATCACATGCACCGATATGAGACAGGCTGGTTCACACGCACCCTGCACTCACAAATATTCCACACTCACACACACACACGCAGACGCTGTCCTGACCATCGTACGTGCCTTATCTGCTTTAATACTTCCCACAGCATTCTGAAGCTGTGATGATTATCACCCCATTTTACTGGGGACAAAACTGAGGCTTAGAGAGAGGCAGGGACTGGGTCTCAGTGTCACAAGGAATACTAGAGTTTGGCCTCTGCTCAGAGCCACCTGCCTCCCAGGCCAGGCTCGGACCATCCTGCTTTCTGGGTGCCCTCCACACCATGTGCCCTCTTCATATAGATGATCAGGCTCCTTGTCCAGCCTGATGCATAGAAAACGTGCCCCCAGCCCACCTAGACAGGTTGTGGCTGTCTCCCCCATCCTAGGCCCACCAGCACCCTCCATGTGAGTGAGGCAGCTAATCATGAAGGCAGACCTCTAGTGACCTGCCCCTTCCCACATAGTCATGTGGTCACGAAAGCACAGGCAACAGACTGCTTGCCTCTCCTTCCCTAAGAAAGACCCCTGGAGACCCTTCCTCACTCCTCAGCTCCCCATTTCCCATTCCTGGGGAGACAGAAAGTGTCTGAGGGTGTGGCTAAGCTGCCTGTTGCCTTTTCCCTCACCTTTTCTGGTCCCTACAGCTGTCGGCTGCCCTGATGTTCGATGCTGTGCATGTGGTGGTGAGTGCTGTCCGAGAGCTGAACCGCAGCCAGGAGATTGGCGTCAAGCCGCTGGCCTGTACATCGGCCAACATTTGGCCCCATGGGACCAGCCTCATGAACTACCTGCGCATGGTGAGCTGGGAGTGGGGGAGGGCGGAGGAGGCTGGGTCGCTGCTATTCGAGGACGGGACACTCACTGTGTCCCCCTTTTGGCCCCTCTCTGCCTTTTCCCCCCACCTCCAACCCCATTCACCCCCTCGACTTTCGCTGGGCCTCCTCCCTGTCCTCCCACCGCCTCTCTGCACTCTGGGGACCCCTCTCTCTGGGCCCCGTTCTTTCATTCCCATCTCCCCTTGCTTATCCCCCTGTGTTGTCTTGCTGTTCTGTTATCTGCTTTGTTTGATTGTCCTTCCTCCCTTGTCTCTACACCTTCCTCTGTGGGGGTCTCGTCCCCTCTGGGTCCCTGCCACCCCTCCCTCTGTCCCGTCTCCCCACCCTGCTAGGTAGAGTATGACGGGCTGACCGGGCGGGTTGAGTTCAACAGCAAAGGACAGAGGACCAATTACACGCTGCGCATCCTGGAGAAATCCCGGCAGGGTCACCGGGAGGTAAGCAGGCCCATGACCAGCCCAGAGCCCTGCTGTACCACATCCTTAAGTGGGGCATGTGCTGAGAGTGGGTATTTTCTCTACCCCTAGATTGGTGTGTGGTACTCTAACCGGACCCTAGCCATGAATGCCACCACCCTGGACATCAACCTGTCACAGACGTTGGCCAATAAGACATTGGTGGTCACCACCATCCTGGTGAGCAGCTCTGGATGGGCCGGGGAGAGTGGGGAGGGCTGAAAGCTGTCTTTGCTGAGCAGTCTTGGGTACAAGCCAACAGGCCAGTGGGGGAGCATGATAGGTGTCCCAAATGGTCTCAGACTGTAGCTTGGGCACTGTCACTCTGATGGCTGCCTGAGCAGCGAGAGCCCAGGCTGGGTGGTTAACTCCTCCCTGGCAGTCCTGGCACTGTGCAGTCTGAGGACAGTTCTCTGTGAGCTCCAGTGGTGTGGGGATGTAGGGAGCAACAGCCAGCTCACAAGAGATGACATAAACTACGTCGCTAGAGTGGGCATTTTGTCACACTTGTTCACTGAGTGTGTCATCATGTACCAACTTATTTAATATCCATCCTGAAGATGTGAAAACTGAGGCTCAGAGAGGTAAAGCGACTTGCCCAGGGTCACACAGCAAGAATGTGGCATTAACCAGGACTGAGAGCTATCACTCTAGAGTTCCAGAGCCTCAGTCTTACCCACTGGGCTCAGAAGTCCCAATCCTGCTGCCTGAAGCCCAGCTAAGTGCATTGCCCGGCAGCGCCTGGTGGGTCCACCCCCACATTTCACCTGAAGGAGACATGGTGTAGAAAAGCAGCTCTTCATGTGTCAGCCAATGTTCTGTCCCACCCTGGGCACCATGAGGCCCTTTCCTGGCATCCCTGTAAATCTCCCAGCTGCCTTGTGGGCCAAACCCATTGACTGGCTTGGGGAGGGCAGGAAGCATCTACATAGCTGGCTCCCAGTGGAGTGTCAGATCCCAGAGTTTGTATCCTCTCTGCAGCACCCCACTGCCCCCGACCAGGCTCTGTGGTCCAGTAGGAGGCTTTCTGGAGGGGCTGAGCATGGAGTCGGGGTATACCAGGCAGCCAAGTTCTTCATGAGTCTCCCCTGTTCATGGCCCTCTGGCATCTGGGGTCCATGGGAGCCCCATGGTGACTGACTGTGTGTTGGGTCTGTCGACTACAGGTGTGAGGTTCGTAGAGTCTTCCCTTCAGTCCCTAGGGAATTTCTGATCTGAAGGGGACCTGTGTCCCTCTGGAGAAGGGCCAGTGAATCCTGCTGAGGGAACAGATGGCCTACCGACAGGACACCAGACATGCCGTAACAGTCTCCTAGAGGGATCTGAGAGCTGGGTGGGGCTAGCTAGAGGAAGTCAGCGCTCTGCCCATGGGTGTGTAACCAGAAAGATGGGGTTCTGGTTGGGGACATCAGGAGACCCAAGCCATGATCCCAGGAGGCTTACACTCCTTGCCTTATCTTCCCGAGCCCCCAGTGCCAATGTTGTTCAACTCTTCTCGATGCTCACATTTCTTTTGGTGGGTAGATTGATTCTTTCATTCCACACATTTTACTGAGCTACTGTGTGCCATGTCTTCCCCCAAATTCTGGAGACCCAGACACGAGTCACAGGTGGCCTTGTGGTTTATTTCCCTGCTCTTGAGTGATGCTGGGGGAGCAAAGCTCAGTCTGATGGAGGAGACAGAGCCGAAGGCAAGCATCCCAGCCCAGGACGCCTTAGTTATCGAGTGCTGCTAGGTTAGAAGTACCACGAGTGATGGCTGGACAAATGGAACTGTATTTTTAGGAGGTTAGAAATCTGACTTCAGAGCACCAGCTCTGTCTCTGTTGACTCACAGTTTAGGAGGAAGGTCCTTGTCTCTTTTCAGTGTCTGTGGGGCCAGCATTTCTTGGAGAGCTCCAGGTGTCTCAGCATCAATTTCCCACTGGATCTAGGCAGTATCCAACTCAGGTTCCGTGGATCCAAAAGACACATATGCTTCTGGCCCTTCTTTCTTGGTGGAAGAGAATGATTTCTTTCTTTCTCCTCAATCCTCTCTCCTTTTATTTATTGTATGATAAAAGCTGATCCAGGCCACAACCCCGAGGAAATGCCTCTTACATTGAGTCGGGGCTGTGATGGCGGCAGGTTTGAAAGAGCCCCTGAAGGCCTTCACTGTACTTTTACTTCACCTTAGGGGTGTGGAGAGCTAGGGAGGGTATTAAGCAGGGAAGACCAGGGCCCAGTCTGAGTTGTGAAAGGCACTCAGGGAGCCCCTAAGGAAAGCTGCAGGAGAGGAGAGGTGGTCCTGGTGGGAGAGGACCGAACCAGGGAGAGGGGGAGTCAGATGTGCTGTTAAGAAGCTGTACGCACACACGGTGACCTGTGGGGTGGGCAGAGTGAGGAAGCAGGAAGAGACAGGGATGGAGTGGTGGGTGGGCTGCCCCTGGTCTGGGGGCTTATAGGTCTGGAACTCAGAGAGTATGGAACTGATTCCTAGCCTGGGGGAAGTAGGAGAGCCAGAGTTGGTCCAAGGAGACAGAGGCTGTGCCACGGCCTTGCGTCCTTGGTGTCGGGTTCTGCCCCTGTTAACCCTCTCATTGTGAATCTGAGTCCTAGTCAAGCTGCGCTGTATCATCCTGCTCTTTGGTGACTAGTGCAGCATCTAGACAGACCCTGCCTGGTGCCTGACCTCGATCTCAGTCCCCATCCCTTTACTGTAGTCTCCCTTGCCCTCATCCATAAAGCAGCTGCAGTAAGCCCACCAGGAAGGGCTATAGGGAGGATCATGTAGTACGAGACAACCACCCTTGTAGAACTCTCCTGGAAGATGTGTGCTCAGTGTGTGTAAGCACCTGTCCCTTTCCTTGTTGCTGATGTTTGATAAAATGACACTCATCATGGCTAACATCCATAAGTACTGTGTGTGTTAACTCATTCAATAGCCCTGAGGTTGGTGCCATTATGACCCCATTTTTCAGATGCAGAAATAAAGGTGCATGTAGGCTAAGTGGTATGCCCAAGACCACCCAGCTAGAGGTAGTAGAGTGAATTGGGTATCCAGCACCTTCATACCACACTACCTTGATTTCAGCTTTTGTTCAAGCCTATAGGGCTATGTCCTTGGCCTAGCTCTGCATTCCCATGCTTTGTGACTTTGGGCAGGTCTCTTTTCCTCTCTTTCCTTAGTTTCTCTCTTTTCACATGAAGAGATTGATGAAAACATTTATGATAGAGAGAGGTGGTTAGACTAGATTGTTGTGGTTTGTTGTGATGTGCCGTGGAGTCGGTTCCGACTCATAGCAACCCTGTATAGGGCTTCCAAGGCTGTGAATCTTTATGGGAGCAGAAAGCCTCCTCTTTCTCCGGCAGAACCGCTGGTAGTTTTGAACTGCTGACCTTGAGGTTAGCAGCCCGACTCATAACCACTACACTACCAGAGCTCCTTTTACTCCAAAGTGGAATTGCTCGATCATATTGTGTGTATCTGTTCAGTTCAGTAGATTCTGCCAAAGTGTTTCCCAGAGTGAGTGTACCACTTTATGCTCCCACCAGCAGCGTATGTGTAGGAGTTCCAGTTGCTCCATATTTTCAACAGCATTTGGGGTTGACTGTCTTTTTCGCTTTAGCTACTCTGGTGAGTGTGTAAAGGTATCAACCGTATTGTAGTTTTCATATGCATTTCTCTGATGATCAGGCAAGTTGATCCCGTTTTTTTATGTATTGGCTATTTGGAAATCCTCTTTGGGGATGTCTCTGCTGAAGTCTTTTTCTGTTTTAAAAATACAAGTCCTTAGTTGAATGTATGTATTCAAACATCTTCTTTCAATTTTGGGTTTGCCTTTTCACTCTCAATGGTATCATTTCATGAAAAGATTTGATTGTTTTATTTTACTCAAGTTCAGCTTCTCAGTCTTTTTTTCCTTTCCCTTTATGGTTATTGCTTTTAGAATTTAAGAATTCCTTGCCCATCTGAGGGTCATGTAGATATTCTCCCTACTTGTTTTCTAAAAACTTAATTATTTTAGCATTTGCATTTAGATCTGTAATCTGTCTGGAATTGATTTTTGTGTATTGTGGGAGGCTGGGGTCAGAACACATTTTTCCATATGGATATTTAATTAAAGTACACCATTTATGAAGCCATTTTTTCTCCCTTCATTGCAGTTTTTACCTTTGATATAAGCCAAGTAGGGGTTTCTGTCCTCTCCGTTCTATTATCTGTTTATTTAGTCTTGCTCAAATACCACTTTGTCTTCAGCACCAGAACTTCAGTCTTTGGTAGACTAAATCCTCCAGTTTTGTCATGCTTCTGGATTGCCTTGCTTCTTCTTGACCCTTTCTATTTCTCTCTCTATTATATGTTTTAAAATATATTGCATTGGGAAAGAACAGATGTTAATACAATCCTACATCAAATGGAAATAGGGTGGTAGTGGTTATTAGTTGCAATAGAATTCATTTCTACTTATGGAGGTTGCATGTTTAACCACACTATGTCCTTTGTCATCTTTGTGGTCATTGGAATGTCTGAGTCTGTTGCTCTAGCTACCCTGTCAATCCGTCTCACTGAGGAGTACCCTCATTTTCGCTGACCCTCTACTCTACCAACCATGGTTTCCTTCTCTTGAGATTGCTCTGTCTTGATGACGTGTCCAATGGTTGTAAGCCAAAGTCTCACCATCCTCACTTCTAAAGAACATTCTGACTGCATTCCTTCTAAGACTGATAGTGACAGGGTGAGAAGTGAAAAAAAGCTGTCTCCTTCCCTTGCAGGTCCCCCGTTTTCTTTTCACAGAAATGCCTGTGCTTAGGAATGGTCCCCACTCTCCCTTACAGCAAGAAAAACATGTCATACTCATTGTTCTGAAGCTTGTTCCTTTTCTCTTAGACCCAGTTATTTTACAAGTTGCATGGGATTCTTACATGACATTGATCATTTTCCTAACCTGTCCCAAATTAATTTTTCTTCTAGTCTTTGCTTCTGCTGCAAGCAATGCTACAATGGCTCTTTCGGATCTAGTTTTGGGTTCAGGTGTACAGCCACTCATGGGATGGACTCTTAGACGTGGATTTCCCAGCATTCCACTGTCTGTGTTGAGCTCCCGCATAAGATTCTCTTTGAAGAAGTCTGAAAACCCTGGATTCGAGACTCTCTGAAGATCCTTGCATTCTAACAGCCTGGAGTTCTAAGATGATTCTTCGATCCTTGTCTTTTGCTCTTAAGTCCTGTTTACAGGCCTTCATCTCTTTCTGGCTTCATAACCTCAGACCTGGATTCTGAGGCTTTGAACCCACGCGCACTATCAGAGTGTCTCTGTCTTGACTTTGGGGGACAGCTTGGCATGGTGGGAAGGACCAGGTCTTTGGTGAGCTTCAGGCACACCTTCCCTTCCCAATGTCCTGCATCAGCCCTGTGGCCTCGTCAAGACACGGGACCTCCCTGAGTTTCTTAGTGTCCTCCTCTGCCATCAAGGGGGCCACCCTAGAGTCTTGAAATCCTCACCCTGGGCTCCTGTCTCCAAATTGCCGATGCCGAACCCCCGTCTCTGTGCCTGGCCCCTCCCACGTCTGCTCTCTGCTTCTGTCCATTTGAGCTCAGTCTGGCACTGCCCCTAAGTGCCTGTCTAGCTTTGGAGTCAGACCGAGTTGTCTACCTTAGTCACTTACTACTTAACTTCTTTGGACCTCAGTGTCCTCATCTCAAAAACGGAGGTAATAACACCGACCTCCCACGCTGACAGAATAGCTGTCACCAGCAAGCCCACAAGAGATGCTAGCTGATACTGCTATTATTAGTAATACCCCACATTCCTGCCTAGAAAGGGAGAGAGAAAGCTTGGCAGGAAGAGAGAGAAAGTACTGACTTTCCTCCATCTCATCGCCCCTCAGCCTGGTGTGTGTGTGTGTGTGTGTGTGTGTGTGTGTGTGCTCTGCAGGGTCTTGGAAACTAGAGCCTGTGACAGGATGTGACCTCATAGTAAGGGATACTATCAGTTATTTATTACTTCATAACGAACACCCCCAAACCTGGTAGCTTAAAACAGTAAGAGTTCTTTCTCATGAGGACTCTGTGGGTTGGGGAGAAGAGCTCTTGATCAGTTCTTCCTGGACTCAGCTGGTTCAGCTGGTGGCTAGTTTGAGCTAACTGCTGGATGTTGGTTGGGATGTCTCCGTCCACTCATCCACCAGCAGGCTAGTTTGGGCTTCCTTGCCTTGCAGTCTTTGGGGAGTGAGCAGGAGGATAGAGTAGAGGTTACTCTCAAGGCGTGGCCTCTGGAGTCCAAACAGCTTCTCTTCTACCACATTTTGTTGGGACAATCAAGTCACAAGGCTGGTTCGGATCCAAGGGGTGGGGAAGCTGATGCTACCTCTCAGTGGGTTGTTGTTAAGTGTCGTTGGGTTGGTTCTGACTCATAGCGACACTGTGTAGGATTTCTGAGGAGCGGCAGGTGACTTTGAACCATCCATTATGTAGTCCAAACCGACCTTGTGGTACAGTGCATTCTCTCCCAGTGCCACACCAGGACTTCCCTCTTGATGGGAATAGCTGTAAAATATTGAAGCCAAATCTTTCTGACACCCCCCCCCCCC
>NW_006411502.1:0-1607 GCF_000296735.1 Chrysochloris asiatica
GGCACTTACCAACAACAACAATCATCTATTTTGTCTACTTTTGTTTGGGTAAGTTTCAAAATGTTTGGTAGTCTGTGTATGCCCTGTATTAGAACCCTCAACTGTGTCCCTGTTTTTTCATTGATGGCCTTTATAATTCTGGAATTAACATTTAGGTCTTTATTCCATGCTGAGTTGGTTTTTGTATAAGGCATGAGGTAAAGGTCTTGTTTCAATCTTTTTCATATCACTTTCCAGTTTTGCAAGCACCATATGTTGAAGAGACTATCTCCTCTCCATGCAATAAACTTAGGCCCTTTGTCCAAATTCAGTTGGCTGCATGTGGATGGGTTAATTTCTGGATTCTCGATTCTGTTCCATTGATTCTATGTATCTTTCATTGTACCAATACCAGGCTGTTTTGACCACTGTATCCATGTATTAAATTTTGAAATCAGGGAGTGAGAGGCTTCCAACTTTATTCTTCTTCTTAAGCAGTGATTTGCTTGTCCTGGGGCCCTTTCCTTTCCATAAAAAGTTTATAATTGTTTTTTCCATCTCTTTGAAGAATGTCATTTGAATCTGGATTAGGATTGCATTATATGTGTAGATTGCTTTGGGCAGTATTGACATTTTCACGATGTTGTCTTCCTATCCAAGAGAATGGTATATTCTTACACGTTTGCAAGTCTCTTTTGGTTTCTTGTAGTAGTGTTTTGTAGTTTTCTTTGTATTCATGCTTTGTTTTTCTGCTGAAAATAACAAAGCCTTAAAATACTTACTGATGAAGATCAATGACTGCAGCCTTTAGTATAGGCTTCACCTCAATGTAAACAAAACAAAAAATACTGAAAACTGGAACAATAAAAAAATCACAGTAAATGGAAAAAAGATTGAAGTTGTTAAAGACTTCTTTTTTGGTGGATTTGATTTACCATTGACACTTTTGGAAGCAGCTGTCAAGATATCAAATGACATTGTGCATTAGATAAATCTGTTGCATAACTCCTCATTTTCACGTTCAAGTGCAAAGATCATATTGAGAACTAAGGTCTCCAGGCCTAGTCCATAGCATTTTTAAAAGTCCCATATACTTTTGAAAATTGGGTAATGAATAATGAAGACAGTAGAAGAAATGATGCATTTGAGTTATGGTGTTGGAGAAAAATATTAAAGATCCCATGGACTGTTAGAAGAAAAAAACAAATCTTTGTTGTAAGAAATACAACCATAAAGCTCCTTAGAAGCCAAGATGGCCAGATTTGATTTCTCATACTTCAGGCATAATATTAGCAGAGACCAGTCTTGGAGTATGATATCATGCTTAGTAAAATGAAAGGCGAGAGGAAAAGAGGGAGACTCCCAACAGCAGCAGCAACAACGGATTCAAGTCAAATAGCAGTTGAAAAGATGGCATATAGTTGGGTAGTGTTTCTTCTATTGCACATAAGCTTGTTATGTATTGGAAAATACTTGAAAGCACTTAGTAACAATACCAAAGGACTGCCAGAAAAACAAGTCTATCTGTCTTTTAAAAAGTACAACCAGAATTTTAATTAGAAAGGAAGCTACTGAGACTTTGTTTCATGTAGTTTTGCCATTTTATCAGAGGGATCATTTCCTTTAAA
>NW_006411502.1:2622-8431 GCF_000296735.1 Chrysochloris asiatica
GATCTGTTACACTCAGGCCTATAGGGCCTCAAACCTCTGCACAGTCTGCAACATAACACTAACAACATAACAAGGTTATAAAATCTCTTTAATAGTCACAGTTAAACAGTCAGCTTTAAACAAAGGATGGCTGTTCCAACTCACCCAGAGCTGATTCTGGAGAAAGGCAGGTAATGAGCTTCCAAGTTTAATAGTCATGTAAACCTAATGGAGACGTTCTCCTCTGCACACATGAGGTGATTTTGTGTTAGAATTGATTCAGTGGTGACTGGGTTGTTTTTTGGTATACCAAGGTTTGGGAGAAAGCACAGAAATCAAAGATCTCGAAATATGGATGGTTCTAAATGATTCAAGCTAATGTGATAACTAAGGGAGTTGGAACATGAAAAAGGTGCATCATGAAATTAATTTTACTAATAGTAGGAAGTTAATCTGTGGACTTAAATATCAAAATCTCTAGTAGATAGTCAAGATTCAGGTACTAGATTTGTGACCTCTTCACTTTGACTACAGATGCAAAAGAGCATCTACAGAAATGATCCATCACTTTTACTAGTGCTTTTGCTTTCATTAAATAAAGAAGAAAGGAAGAGTTAAACCTTTGCAAGTTGTTAGCTATCAAGGATACTACAAGGAAAAACTTGCATAAATTCCAATGATTAAGATATTGAAAAGGATGACAGAGGAATTAAAAAAAAAAAATACAGCAAAACTCTATTGTTTCTTTGATTTGCTTGAGAAATATGAAAGAATAATATGATTTCCATTTAGTGTCTACTGTTAGAACCCTGTTTTTAAATGTATGTGATAAATATTTTGCATTATATGCAAAGAATTTAGACTTATAATCTTAATTTTTAATAGTAGTATGAAGTATTTTGGTGAAAATTTGTAGATAGCTATCTTGCATTTTTCTTAAGTGAAAATATCCTAGTTGAGACACAGGTAATTTCTTTAAGAGCCTTTGACTAGAAATATGTGTTTTAATGGATTTACTTTAGTGGAATTGTTGGATATATATAAGTAGAAGAAAAGTAACAATTGAGTTGTGTATTTCTATGTTTCCAGGACCATCTTTAATCCCCATATATTAAAACTTAAAGAAAATTTAGAAGATTAAATAGCTTTTTTTTTCTCTCTAAAAGATGATCTCAGTTCTGATTGTGTTGCAAGTGGAAACATTTGCTGCTAGTTCTTGTTTGGTGCTATTGAGTCTGTTCCAATATGTAGTTAATTACTCTATGTACAATAGAACAAAATGCTGACTGGTCTTGTACATTTTTCCAATCATTGCTATGTTTAAACTCATTGTTGCAGCCACATTGTCAATCCATGTCATTGAAATAATTCTCTTTTGCTGTTCACCCTCCACTTTTCCAAATATGATGTCCTTCTCCAGATACTGTCAAATACTGATACCATGTCCAAAGTACAAAAGGGGAAGTCTTGCTATCCTCACATCTAAGGTACATTCTGACTTTTTTTTTTTTTTTTCCCAAGACAGATATTGGGCAGTTCATGTTATTTTCAATATTCTTCACCAATACCATAATGCAAATGTACTTGTTCTTTCATGTTTCTTATTATTTGTTCGACTTTCTTATGTTTATGAGGAAGTTTCAAAAAGGTTATGGAAATATTCCATTATCTTTTAATACCAGTTTTTTAAATCCCCTCTACTGTGGTAATTTAAAATACCATGATTTGGATCAGGCACACCTTAGTTCTCAAAGTAGCACATTGTCTTTTAACACTTTGCTGTTGTTTTTGTTAGATGCACTAGAATTAGTTTTGGCTCTGGTAGCGTAGTGATTACCAATAGGGCTGCGAACCTTAAGGTCAGCGGTTTAAAACTACCAGCCGCTCCATGGGAGAAAGATGAGGCTTTCTACTCCCGTAAAGATTTACACCCTCAGAAACCCTGTACAGGGTGGCTATGGGTCGGAACCGACTCGACGGCACTTAACAACAACATCCTTATGTATAACAGAACAAAATTCTGCCCTAGTTTGCATTGTTTCTCTATGTGAGCCTTTTGTTATAGCCACTGTGTAAATCCCTCTTTGATGGTCTTCTGCTTTTTGGCTCACCCTTTATTTTATCATACTTGATGTCCCTCTCCAGAGACTGATCTTTTCTGATCACATCTTCAAAATATGTGAGACAAAATGCCCTAATCCTTGCTTCTAAGGATTCTGTACTTTTTCCCCACATAGATTTGTTCTTATGGCATTCAATACTTTCCTTCAACACCATAACTCAAATGCATCAATTATTCTTTCAAAAATTTGTTCACTTTTCACATGCATAATAGGCCATTGGAAATTCCATGGCTTATGTTGGGATTGCCTTACTTTTCCAAAAGGCATCTTTGCTTTTTGGTACTTGAAAGAAATTTTTTGCAGCACATTTGCCCAACGTACTATGTTGTTTGATTTTCTGACTGCTCCTTCCACACACATTGATTGTAGATCCAAGTATAATAAATCCATGAAAACATCAATTGTTTTTCTGTTTATCATACTGTTGTTTATTGGTCCAGCAGTGAAGACTATATTTAAATTAAGGTGCAACTAATTTTGCAGGTAATGCTCTTTGATATTCATCAGTAAGCGATTTTTAATAAAGAGGTGTTTTGCTGTAGATTTGGCCAATGTCATCTGATTTATTGAATGTTCTTTCTATGGCATTGATTGTGGATCAAAGTAAAATGAAATCCTCATGGTTGTAGTATTCTCTCTGCTTATTGTGTATTGTTGCTTTTTATTCCAAACTTGAAAATTTTTGTTTTCTTTATTTTGAGGTGAAATCCATACTGAAGATTATAGTCTTTCAGCTTCATCAGTAAGTGCTTCAAAACATCTTCACTTTATCCAAGTAAGATATGTCATCTGTATATTGCAGATTGCTCATGAGTCTTCCTCTAATCCTGATCATGGGTTCTTATTAATATAGCCCAGATTCTTGGATCACCTTTTCAGCATACAAATTGATTACAAATGGTAAAAGGACATAACAGACACATATCTTATGTAATTTTAAGTCATGAAGTATTTCCCGGCTCTCTTTGAACGACTACCTTTTACCTATATACAGGTTCAGCATAATTAATTCCAATTTCAAAATAACCATTTTTGTAATATTATTCATAATTCATTATGACTCACACAGTTCTGTGCCTTTACTAGTTAATAAAGAAAGGTAAATGAGGTTTTGGTATTCTTTGCTTGCAGCCATCTGGCATCATTAATGATATCTACTATTCCATGTCTTCTTCTGAATATGACTTATATGCCTGGCAATTCCAATGGATGCACTGCTGCAAGCATTTTTTCCTTATCTTCAGCACATTTTACTCACATGTAATATTAATAATATTGTTCAATAGTTTCCATATTCTGTTGAATCACCTATCTACAGAATGTTAAGTATATGAATGTCTTAGAGTTAGTTGGCCAGGTTGCAGTCTTGTACATTTCTTGGCAAAGAGAAAGCCTTTTGTTTGTTTGTATTATTTTATAAATAGTGTTTATTTTAATGACATACTCACATTAACTTGTGATAATGGATTCAGTCATTTCTAATCTCATTTGACACTCAAAGAGCACAGCTGTAGAAAAGTATATTTAAAAATATGGACTCAAACAAGGACACACATACTTAATTTCTGAATCACAACATCATCTACATTTGGAAACTTGGATAAGTTTACTTATCCCAGTCCCAGTTTGCTCATCTATAAAATAGGCATAAAATAACTATCTTATTACTGTATGCAAAGTGATTAGCACACAGTTTTCCTTAAATAAATGTTGATTTTGTCATAAGTATGACTTCACAGGTATATTAATAGGAAAGACTGAGTACAATATGTAAGAGAGCAGGCTGTCATTAATTGTACTCTGCAATTGCCCTCCTATGGTTCCAAAGGGAGCAATTTGATGTTCCAAACACAACTGAGAAGAACTATAAAGCAGTCTGGTAAACTTGGAAAATCTCTTGGTCCTAGAACTCAGTGTTGGTATCACAGTCTCAGTCTTTAGATCTGTACCTATGTTTAATTAGCATACACACACAGAGGGAAAAAATAATATTAAAGAAATCATACTACCAAAGAGCAAGAGAACATGAAGACAGCAATAGGTTTATTTTTCCCTCTTCTAAAGCAAGACCTACAGTGTTTGCATCCTTTCAATCTTAGACTTAACAAATTATAATCAGTTAATCTATTCTCTATGTCAATAAGACTATATACTTCAAATTCTTTGTTGTGTAGGTCAAAACCATGAGACTGAAAAATACCATTTCACACCATTTTCCTTAAAGTAAAAGATTCAACTATATTATCAGTGTTTAACTCATCTTCTTGCCTTCCTAGGTTCTGTCAAGTCATTTCAGACTCATAGTACCCCTATATACAACAGAATGCAATGATGTCTGGTCCTACACTTGTTTCAATACATCGTGTTGAGAAAATTCCTTTTTAACTAATCTTCTGTTTTATCAAGGATGATGTACTTTTCCAGAGACTGGTCCCTCCAGATGACATGTCCAAAGTACATCAGACAAAGTCTGGCTGTTCTTGCTTCTAAGAACCATTTTGGCTGTATTTTTTTTAAAAGACATATATCTGTTCTTTCTTTCTTTAATATTCTTAACAATTCAAATTCAAAACATCGATTCTTCTTCAGTTTCCCTTACTCATTGTCCAATATTAGCATGTGTGCTATTAAGTGTCATGGAGTTGGTATCATTTTATAGCGACCTTGTGTACTGTCTCCAAGGTATGAGTAGCTGGTGGGTTTGAACAACTTTCTTTGCAGTAACAATCCAATGATTATTCTACATTGCCACACCAGGATTCCATAGCATGCGTTGTTACTGTTGTTAAGTGCCATCTAGTCAGTTCCAACTCACAGAGACCCTTTATAGGCTTTCTGGGGAGCAGCTGGGGAGCTTTAACCACCAATCATCTGGCTTGACTTTGCAGTCCAGTGCATTAATCCTCAATATCATACCAGGACTCCATAACATGCATGAGAGGCTATTAAAAATACCATGACTTGAGTCAGTAACACTTTAGTCCTCAAAGTGACATTTTGGCTCTTTTACGCTTTGAAAAGGTCTTTTGCAGCAGATTTGCACAATGCATTATGTCATTAGGTTCCATGACTGCTGCTTCCACGGCCTTTGATTGTGGGCATAAATAAAATATAGTCTTTGACTTTCTCCATTTATCATGATGTTCATCAGTAAGTGCTTCAAGTTATCTTCACTTTCAGCAAGCAAGGTTGTATCACCTGCAGATTATTGATGATTGTCAATGAGCCTTCCTCTAATCTTGATGTCTTGTTCTGCTTTATATAGTTCAGATTCTTGGATTATTTGCTCATAATACAGATTGGATTAGTATGATGATGAGCTACAATCATGATGCACACGTATCCTGATTTCAAACCACACAGTATTTCCTTGTTCTGTTCAAATGACCATCTCTTGGTTCTTGGTTCATGAACAGGTTTCACATGAATAGAATTAAGTGTTCTAGAATTCCCATTCTTCACAATGTTAACTCAAATTTGTTATGATCCACACAGTTAAGTACCTTTGCATATTCAAAAATTCAGGTAAAAATCTTTCTTATATTCTCTGACTTCAGCCAAAACCTATCTGATATAAGCAATGGTATCCCTGTTCCTCATCCTCTTCTGAATCTGCTTGAGTTTCTGTCAGTTCCCTGTTGAAGTATCGCTGCAGCCATTTTAAATTATCTTCAGCAAGTTTTACTTGTATGTGATATTAATATATT
>NW_006411502.1:9061-10822 GCF_000296735.1 Chrysochloris asiatica
AATTCAGGAGACCACTTAAGACTCATAGTATGGTAGATCTATACAACAAGCACTTGACTGTGAACCACAAGGTATGCAGCTCAAGTCTACTAGCCACTCCATTGGAGACAGATAAGGCTTTCTGCTTTCACAAAGATGTACAGCCTCTGAAACTCTATGCAGAGTCAATGATTTGGAACTGATCATATGACACAGCAACAGCAACAACAACAGTTAAGACCATGTTTTGGCACTTGTAGACTAAATTAAATTTTCTTTAGTTTCCACTTGGTCAGTTCCACAAGCAATCCCTGTCCTTGATTTGACTGATAATATAATTCTTCTATTGACTCATTATCCACAAATGTAGTCAGTTCAATTCCTGTTTATTCTAACCATTTGCAGTCAAGTGTGTTAACCATTTGCAACACCCAGGCACTACTGGTTATGCATATATAGTGTTGTTGTTGTTTTTAAGTGCTGTTGAGTGGTTTTAACTCATAACAACCCTGTATAGAGTTTCTGAGGAGTGTCTGGTGAGCTTGAAGTACCAACCTAGCAGTTCAAACTGACCTTGCAATCCAGTGTATTAACCGACAGTGCCACACCAGGACTCAACGGATGTATAGGTTTCCATATTTATGATATCTTGATTCTATCCATGGTTTCTGTGGCTTCTAAGCTAGGCCATTAATTAAAAAGCGTACTAAAGCAGTGCATATACCATTTCTTTATCGGATGTTGATAAATTCGTGTATTAATGGAGGAAAAAAGCCAAGAGAAAGTTATTTTATTAGAATGATATAAAACCAAAGTAAGTTAATAAGCATAAGAAGTTGTGGTACCAAGAGTATCAAAAAAGAACAATTATGGAAAAGATTACACGTCCACAGAAACTTACTATGTATTCTTGTCTCCAGGTGGGTATAGCTAAGACCAAGTCCACTGGAATGAATCAACTGAAGAAATGAGTAAGAATGACTTAAAGAGCTATTCTCTACTTACTAACAAGAAAAATTGGAAGTAAAACTGACAAGAAAGAAGCAAGTTCAGGTGTACAATTACTCAAAATGCATATCCTGAAATGGAAGCTAGCCAAGCAGTTTCCAAAAGAGATTGACTATGTGATCAAGGTCCCAGGACAGTCTCACTCTAGACCAGTAGAATAGGCATTGGTTGTTGTTAAGTGTCATTGAGTTGGCTTTGATTCATAGTGACACGGTAACGGTTTCCAAGGAGCTGCTGGTGAGTTTAAACTCCTGGTTCAGTGGTTCAAAATGACATTGAAGTCCAACGCTTTATTCCATATTACCACTCCAGTACTCAGTGAGAATTATTTGTAGAATTTGGGTAGTATTTAATAATGCCAAAAGTGTTACTGTCCCTAAGATTTTTTTTTTTTTTTTTGTATTTTTTCCCAAGAAGCTCAGGTACTAGATTTTGTTTTTTTTTTGTTGGTGGCAACTGAAGCAAATTCCGTGTGTTCAAGAATATTTTAATAATCTGAGTGACAGAAGAAACATTTGGCAAAATGGTAAATTAGTGGAAATTACAGAGGGAGGTGTGAACATTTGAACACATTCTGTGAGTTATATAAATGTAAGCTATTCTCATCAGTTTGATAATGGAATAACAAAGATATTCATGTCTCAAAAAACATTTTTTATCCTTTTTCCTCTATTTTTAAGTCATAAAGGAAATTGAGAGCAAATATACATATTTCATATGTGTGTGGGTATATTTTAAGTAGAATTTTATTTACTAAACAGAAATACATTTTTT
>NW_006411503.1:0-804 GCF_000296735.1 Chrysochloris asiatica
GCCCAACAGTGAGTTTGTAAAAGCCAATGAACCCGGGACGTCCAGAGGTTACTTCCTTGGGCCCTCAGGGTCCCTGGCTAGCAAGCCTGAGTGGCGCTACTGTGTTGGTTTTTCATCTATGACACATAGCCTCAACACCTCAGTGATTGCGGTCTGCAACATTGAGATAGTCTCTAAATTCAGGTGGGGTATACTCTAGGCCATATTTTGGCTCTCAGGGACTGGCATTAATTTTCTTCAGCTTCAACAATTGGTAGTCTGTTCCACAGTCAACCCCTGGACTTGTTTGATCTTCCCCTTTGTCTCTTCTCACATATGTTAATTTGCTTCCTATATATTCTATCTGGTGAGGTTCACCTTTTATGTTGTTGCAAAAATACATTTGCAATTAATTTTGATCTTGTAAAATTCTTATCATGCACTTTCTGAAGTCATTTCTATCACAAAGACTATATTTTCTAACAACTAATTTTTTCTCTTTGTTTCTAACTTTTGCATTCCAATCACTAGTAATTATCACAGCATCTTGATTGCATGTTTGATCAATTTCTGACTGAAGAAGAACCCTTCAGGTTCATCATGACTGGCTTTAGTGTTGTTGTTTTTTTAATATAGATTTGAATAATAGTGGTATAACAGGTCTTTCTTGTGGATGTATGAATATTATCTATCACCTACAGAATTGTAATCTAAGATAAATCTTGAAATGCATTCCTCTTCAATTTGTTGTTTCCAGCATAGCAAATCATGTTGTTAAGTGCCATCGAATTAATTCCAATGCATAGTGACCCTGTATAGGGTTTC
>NW_006411503.1:3629-10872 GCF_000296735.1 Chrysochloris asiatica
TAAATATCTTGACATAGATGAGTGAGTGCTTCCAGTACTGCATCATTTTCTTGAAAGATTTCGATTTGTATTCCATTAATTCCTAGTCTTGTTATTTGCTAATACTTTCAGTGTACCTTGAACTTCTTCCTTCAGAACCATTGGGTCTTGACCATATGCTACCTCTTGAAATGGTTGAACATCAACCTTTTTTTGGTACAGTGACTCTGCATATACCTTCCAACTTCTTTTGATGCTTTTTGCATTATTCAATATTTTGCCCATAGAATCCTTTGATATTTCAAATTTAAGCTTGAATATTTTCTTCAGATACCTCAGTTTGAGAAATGCTGAGCATGTTCTTGTCTTTTGGTTTTCTAATTCCAGATGTTTGCACATTTCATTATGTTATTTGACTTTGTCTTCTGAAGTTGCATTTTGCAATTTTCTATTCAGCTATGGTAGCGTAATGGTTACGAATCAGGCTGTGAACTGCAAGATCAGCAATTTGAAACTACCAGCGGCTCCGTGGGAGAAATATGAGGCTTTCTGCTCCTGTAAAGATTTACAGCCTCGGAAATCTTGTACAGGGTCGCTATGGGTCGGAACCGACTCAACGGCACTTAACAACAACAACAATTCAGCTCTTTATCTTCTTATTTCTTACTTTTTCTTTAGCATCTCTACACTGGAGAGCAAGTTTCAGGGTCTCTTCTGACATCCATTTTAGTCTTTCTCTTATTTCTTGTCTTCTTAATGACCTTTTGCTTTCTTCCTGTATGACTAGGAAGAAGAATGATGACACATTTTGGAAAATATAACTGATACCACTGAATAATTTGTGTAGAAATATTAAATTTGAACTTAATTTTCTGTGTAAATTTTCACTTCATTGTTAATGTTGTTGCTAAGTACTGTTTAACTTCATTGTTAATGTTGTTGCTAAGTCAGTACCAACTCGTAGTGTTCCTGTGTAGGGTTTTCCGATGCTGTACATCTTTGCAGGAGCAGAAAGTCCCATCTTTCTCCAGAGACTTTCACTTGAAACATAGCAAATACCATTTTTAAAAAATAAAAGGACTAGAGAGGCATGCTTAAACCGAAGACCATATTTGGTGTCCCCTGGCTTCACAAGGAAGAAAGATAACCAAACTCAAAATCAGCCCAAGGCTGATTGTGAAGCAAAGGTCAGGGATGATTCCACTCTTCAACCTTCTTTAGCCTGTTCTGATGCCAAACATCCATCCCACAGCACTCTCTGCTTCATATCTGGGTTCAAGAATTCATAGCAATGGCCACATAGAACTCATAACAATACTCACAATTATGAGGTTTATTAAGGAAGTAACAGAGTATGATTCAGGATCAAAAAAGCTCATCACCCAGAAATAAAGGACCCTAGGACCATCAAAGGAGACCACAAGTGAAATGTGAGACTTTATCCAGAGAAGCAGTGACACCAGAGATGGAGGCAGAGATGGGGACATGGAGAGAGGGTGCAGCTGAGGACTCTAGATTCATAGGAAGAGAAGAACAAAGAGATGGCAGCCAGGAAGCAGGCTTGCAGAATGTGCCCTTTGGAGGTGTAAATTATTATATATGTCTAAGTGTTTTTTAAAAAATAAAGAGCTAAAGTGAATAGAGAGATATACTGTTAACTGATGGTACGTGGTGGGGATTATAATCATTGTAATGAAATAAGGTGTATGATTTGTTGAATGCAAAACTGATGATCTACCCTGTAAACTTTCACTCAATCCACAATAAAAACCTTAAAAAAAAAAAAAAAAAGCTCAGTTCTTCAGTCAGGAATGCCTCTTGTCTGCCATGTTGCAGGCATGCCTCACTCTTGTCTGTCACCTCTCAGCCATGTGGTCTTTTGGCCTCTACCTTACTCGGGCAAGTGTTACAAAGCTCTTTTAGTCAACCTGTGAATACTCAAAGGGTACATTTGTCAAGCTAGTCTCCTGCCTGTAGGTGTTCAGTTTTACTCAGTACATGGGCCTAAAGCCTGAAGCTGTTCTGTCTCACCATGCCATCACCTCTACCTTCACCTCTTTCATTGCCTCTTGCTGTGGCCTCTTGCTATTGCCTCTTGCAATATCCTCTCAGTCTCATATTCCACTCATGCTCTTCCTTCTTGGTATCCTGAGATCCTCTGTCTCTGCTTCTGGGATGGCTTTTTTGAAACCTAGTTGGAGGGCAAAACTAAACAATTTCAGCCTTAGCATCCTGTATACCTTATTAGCATGGTCCCACCCAATCACCTATGGACTCCTGGTGTGGCCCTGGAGGATCAACACTGGACTGCAAACCACAAGGTCAGCAGTTCAAACCCACTAACTGTTCCTCAGAATCCCTATACAGGGTCACTATGAGTCAGAACTGATTTGATGGCACTTAATAACAACAATCCAATCATTTTGTAGGAATTAAGAAGATTTTGGATAGAAAAGCCATATCAAGTTAATTCAAGTTACCACACAGCATAAATCCAAATGGAATGCAGAAACCTTAATTTGATCCTAGATTGTAGTAGTGAAAGTGAGGCAACTGAAAAAGTTAAATTTGGATTTTATTTTAGATACTATTGAATTAATTTGAATTTCCTTAAGTGTGTTGGTAGTATTATGGCTGTACGAAAGAGCCCTTGTGGCACAATGACTAAGGGCTTACTGATCATCGAAAAGTTAGCAGTACAAACCTAGACAATGGCTCCAAGGGAGAAAGTCCTGGCATTCTGCTCCCTTGAGGATTACAACCTAGAAAATCCTGTGGGCAATTATAACTCATGTGGTCTGTATGAGTCAGAATCGATTCAACAGCACCCAACAACAATAATATTTTGTTTGTGTAAGAGAATGATCTTATTCTTAGGATAAGAACGCTGATGTATTAGATTAAGCATTCAGAAATGACTGCATATCAGCAATTCATATAGTTCAACCTAATGTTTAGAGGTAACTGTCACAATGTCTGCAACTTACTTTCAAATGGTTAGGCAACAATTCAATAGAAAAGATGATAATGAATGAATGGATGGATATAAAGGATAGATAGATAGATAGATAGATAGATAGATAGATAGATAGATAGATAGATAGATAGATAGATAATGGATGGATATATAGAATAAGACTATAAATTGATCAATCTTTGTAAAGGACACACTAATTGATATTCATTGTAAAATAATTTCAAGGGTTTTTTTGTTTGGAAAGGTTCAAAATATAATGTTGAGAAAAAACTCATTAAAACATGATAAACTTAAGGTCTCTCAATTAAAGATTGTTGTTGTTAAATGCTATTGAGTCAGTTCCTACTCATAAAGACACTATATAGGATTTCAAAGGAGAGGATGGTTGGTTTGAATGACCAACATTGCAGTTAGCAGTGCTGTGCTTATTCTACAGAGCCATACCAGAATTCCAGAGTTTATTTCAGATAAACTCAGCCTCTTAAGGGATTAATGTTTTATATTTTAAGGTATTTCTCTCTCATTCTTTTTCTTCCCCCTTTTTGAGATCTGGGCACTGTTGGAAATAACACAGTAGGGGTGTTTTCTAGTCTGCATGTTGTCCTTCTCTCCTGGCCCCTCATGCAATCTAGTTGACACACATAATTTACTTTGCTTGGGATTTGGGCATTGGTCTATATTCTTGCTATAACCTCTGTTAACACTAATACTGCTGAGTTTCATCTCATAGCATTGCATTTGCTCAAAAAAGTTTCAGTCATCTCTTCCTGCTGACCTGGCTACCTACATTGATTCTCACTGATGCTTCTGATCCTGTGAGATTTAGAAATATCCTCTCCATAACTTCAACTCTAAAGTTGTCCAATTACAGCCACTAATATGATGTTCCCTTGAGCAAAGACCTCTGATGAGACACCCTCTGCTGTGACCTCCTGGAAAGTATATTAATGTGTATTTCTCAGTTACCTTCCATATGCCCTCAGAATCATTCAGGAACCTCTTTACTTCTTCCATACCATGCACCAGTCATGGGGAACCAGCTCCATTTTGGTTAACATAGCAGACCACCATTTTTATGCTACTGAAGCAACCTGTTTTGGCACAGGGCTTCTCTCAAAGGGCTTCCAACGTCTCAGCCATTGATGGTCTCAAATTCCCTTCAAACTGGCAATCCACTCTAGTTGCATTGTGAAGTAAAAGACATTGCTTCATCTCTTGCCTCCTTCTCTCTCATGCACCTGCTTTAATTACTTGCTCAACATTTTCTACTTATCATACAGTGGAACTTCTCTTGATTTACATCTTGCATCCTTTCTATATTATGGATCATTGTAAAACTCTATCTTCAAATAACTGAACTTTCTTCTTGGTTTTTAAAGGAAAACCTTTGGAATTTAGAAGCTAAAATGTCGTTTCCTTAAAAAAACAACAACAAAAAAAAAAACCTGGATTTGTAGACCAAAGACCAAATAAAGTTAGCTTTAAGATTCACAGCTGAGCAAGGATCCCTTTTCACTAGGTAGTCTGCCTTTTCAGCAGCAATGAATGCCACTGAGTCAATGTGCATGGTTGCAGGGTGGTGGTGATGGTTATGTGCCATGGAGTCAGGACTGACTCCATAGTTCATAAATATTATCTTCCTTGTTGTTGTTACTGTTTAGTGCCCTAGAGCTGTTTCTGACTCATAGTGACCCTGTTTAAGGTTTTCAAGGAGTAGCGGGTGCGTTTTCAACTACTAATCTTGTGATTTGAAGTCCAGTGCTGATCAGACTAACACCAGACCAGGAGTTCATTACCCTCCTTCGGATTACCAAAACATATCTGAGTTCTAGTCCCAAACATCTCTATTGATATTCTTTTGGTCAATTCCATAATAAAAAGTAATTAATAGCAGCAGCAATTACTGAGCTCTTATTATGTCAGTGAAGCTAGACCATCAGTGACACTGCATCATTTTTTTGCTTCTGTCCCAGTCCCACCAAATACTATTTTAAATCTGTACCATTCTTTCTAGTCACTAATCTAGCCCTTCTCATGTGAGAAAAAAAAAAAAAAAAAAAAAAACCCTATGATTTGAACTGCAACTGTGATTTTTGACATTTGCAGTGACTTTCTTAACTGCACAGGTGGGTACAGGTGCAGATAAGTTGTAGATATGGTGGCATAAAATGGAAAAATTTCTGTCTAGTGAATTGTGCTTTCTCTTTGAAATAAGAGATAGATTTATCCACTGCATTCGAGGGAGTAGATTGTGGAAAAGAGCATCTGAACAAAATAGAGATCATTTAATGTATCTACTGTGGGAAATTATGGCATTGTGCATTGACGGCATTGACAAAGAACAAAGCACCAGGAATTGATGGAATACAAATTGAAACCTTTTAACAAGTGAGGCAGCACTGGAGGCACTCATCTATGCCAAGAAATTTGGAGGACAACAACCTTGTCAACTGATTGGAAGAAATCTGTATTTGTGCCCATTCCAAAGAGAGGTGACCCAAAAGAATGCAGAATCATCAGACAATATCATTGATATCCTATGTGAGTAAAGTTTTGCTAAAGGTAATACAGAAACGGCTGCAAGCATACATTGACAGAGAACTTGCAGAGGTTCAAACTAGATTCATAAGAGGATGTGGAACGAGGGATATCACTGCTGATGTCAGATGGGTATGGGCTGAAAGCAGAGAATACCAGAAAGATGTTTACCTGTACTTTATTGACTACTCAATGGCTTTTGATTGTGTAGATCATGACAAGCTATGAACAACATTGAGAAGTATGACTATTCCAGAACACTTAATTGTGCTCATGAGAAACTTCTACATGGACCAAGAGGCAGTTGATCAAACGTAACAAATGAACACCAGATGGTTTAAAATTAGAAAAGTTGTGCAACAGAGTTGTATTCTTTCAACATACTTATTCAACCTGTATGCTGAGCAAATGATCCAAGCAGCTGGGTTATATGAAGAAAACATGGCATCAGGATTAAAGGAAGACTCGTTAACATCCTGCGATATACAGATGATACAATGGTTGCTGAAAGTGAAGAGGACTTGAAATACTTACTGATGAAGATCAAAGACCACAGCTTTCGGTATGGGTTAGACCTCAATGTTAAGAAAACAAAAATCCTCACCACTGAACCAATAAACCACATTCTATTCAATGGAGAAAAGATTGAAATTGTCAAAGACTTCATTTTGCTCAGATCAACCATCAACACTCATGGAATCAGTAGTCAAGAAATCAAACAACGTATTGCATTAGGCAACCTGCTGCACCAAAAGCTGGAAAATCAATAAGGAAAACCACAGAAGAATTGATGCATTTGAGTTATGGTGTTGGAGGAGAATATTGAAAGTACCATGGACTGCCGAAAGAACAAATAGATCTGTGCTGGAAGAAGTGCAGCCAGAGTGCTCCTTGGAAGTCAGAATGGCCAGACTTTGTCTCTCATACTTTGGACATATTGTCAGGAGGGACCAGTCACTGGAGAAGTATATCATGTTTGGTAAGGTGGGGGTTTAGAGAAAAAGAGGAAGACCTCCCAGCAAGATGGATTGGCAAAAAAATGATGCAGTATCACTGATGGTCTAGCTTCACTGACATAATAAGGGTGGTAGCATCAATGGACTCAAATGTAGCAAAGATTGTGAGGTTGGTACAAGACCAGGAAATGTTTCATTATGCTGTGCATAGGGTCACTATTAGTGGTTACCAACTCAATGACACATAACAACAACAACAACTTGGAAAATAGGGGAAAGTTCAGAGTAAGGAAATGTTGAAAGAAACCTAGTTAGTCTTGAGGACCAACAAGATGTTGAAGAAAATGGATTTATAATATAATCAACCTGGAAATAATTTTATTTTACTCTGTCAATATATGTTGTTGTTGTTAAGTGCCTTCAATGTATAGGACCAGAGAAGGTAGCTAATTGGATATATCAAGGAATATGTAAACCAGAAAAAAGTTTACTCGTGTTTTATTGACTATGCAAATATATTTTGACTGTGTGGGTAGTAACAAACTATAGATAACATTATGAAGAATCAGTTTTCCATAACAATTATGTTTATGAAGAACCTATATATAGATTAAGAGGTAGTCATTTAAACAAAACAAAGGGAAGGAGAACAAAGAAGATGGCGGATTGGGTGGAAGTGCAGTAAAAAAGCTCTGCCAACAACAATACAGAATACCCCACCAAGCAGGCTCAGGGGCTGGTCCCAGAACTCTGAACCACATATAAAGTAATATTTAGAAGGTTGGAAGGCTCA
>NW_006411504.1:0-958 GCF_000296735.1 Chrysochloris asiatica
TTTCTGAGGAGTGGCTGTTAAATTTGAATCACCGGTCTTGTGGTTCAAACCCAAGTGCACTATGCCATAGCACCACACCAGGACTCTTTTTTACACATAGATTCCCTCAAAATGTCAAATCAAGATTTTAATTTGTCTTCATTTCTTTCAGATAGAGAAATGCTGGGTGTTTTTTTCTTTTTGTTTTCTGACTCCAAGTCTTTGCACATTTCATTATAATACGTTACTTTGTTTTCTCAAGCTGCCCTTTGAAATGTTCTGTTCAACTCCTTTATTTCACCATTTCCTCCATTTGTTTTAGCTACTCTGCATTTGAGAGCAAGGTTCAGCATCTATTTTGGCATTCATTTTGGTTTTTTCTTTTTTTCCTGTTTTGTTTTTTTGTTTTGTTTTGTTATTTTGGTTTTAGGACATTAAAAATATATACATTTTGAACTGAGTGAAGGTTTGCAAAGTGGATCATCAGTTTTACATTCAACAAATCACACATCATTTCAATTATTACAATTCCCTCCCTGTAGCATTATTGGTGGTGGTGTATTCATAGCGATCCTGCATAGGGTTTGAGACTGTACACTTACATGTATAATCACTATTTATGTTATTTAAAAAAGGTATTTGTACTGAATAAATAATTGGTCTAGCAAACTTCCATCATGCAATCTCTAGACTTGTTTACATCAAAAAGACCATATTTTCCAATTAAGGATCCTTCCTCCTTGTTTCCAACTTTCACATTCCAATCATCAGTAATTATGTATATTGATTGCAAGTTTGGTCAAATTCAGACTGAAAAAGTTGGTTGTTAAGTGCCAATGAGTTGGTTCCAAGTCATAGCAACCCTGTATAGGGTTTTCTAGGAGACTTTGAACTGGTGACTTTGAATTGCCATTCTTGTGGATCAAACTGACCTTACAGTCCAGTTTGTTATCCTGAAGTGCCACACCAGGACTTCTTC
>NW_006411504.1:2488-4421 GCF_000296735.1 Chrysochloris asiatica
ATCAATATTTGATCATATGCTACTTCTCGAAATGGTTGAACACTGATCATTTCTTTTTGTACAGTGAATCTGGGTATAACTTCCATCTTCATTTGATGCTTTCTGTGTCATTCAGTATTTTGCCCTTTGAGTCCTTCAGTATTGCAAATAGTTGTTGTTGTTGTTATGTGCCGTGGAGTCGGTTTCGACTCATAGCGACCCTGTACAGGGTTTCCAAGGCTGTAAATCTTTCCGGGAGCAGAAAGCCTCATCTTTTGAAGTGGTTATGAATTGGGCTGTGAACCGCAAGGTCAGCAGTTTGAAATTGTAAATAGAGGCTTGAATTTTTTATTCAGTTCTTTTAGCTTGAAATATGCTGGACATGCTCTTCCCTTTTGGTTTTCTAACTCCAAGGCTTTGTATATTTCATTTTTATAATTGAGTTTGTCTTCTTGAGATGTCCTTTGAAACTTTTTGTTCATCTTTTTTACTTCCTCGTTTCTTCCATTTGATTTAGTATCTTTATGCTGGAGAGAAAGTTCCAGAGTCTCTTCTGACATCCATTTTTATCTTTTCTTTCTTTCCTGTCATTTTAATGACCTTTTGCTTTCTTCCTGTATGATATTCTTGATGTCATACCATAGCTCTCTGGTTTTCAGATACTAGCATCTAATCCATCAAATCTGTTCTTAAGATGATCTGTTTTTCATTTGTTTGTTTGTTTTAAGACATACAAAAGTTCCTTTTTAATAATGCTTCCTTTATAAAGACAAGAAAAGCAGCAGAGAAAAATTCATTTTAAAAGCATATTTTAAATGGTAAAAGAAGATATCCATAAGAATTAGACCAACTTCTAAAAGGTAGATAAAACTTTAGGCAATCACAGTACCAGAGTTAGTATAGTTGCTTCATCTTCCAGAATTTATAGCTTAAAAAAAAAAAAAAAAATGTCGTATTTTGGCTCTCTTGTGAATTTGTTTTAATTTTCTTCACCTTCACCTTGTTCCTGCATGTGAATAATTGATGGTCAGCTTCAGTCTGCCCTGGCCTTGTTTTAGCTGAAGATATTGAGATTTCCCCCTCTCATCCCACAGATGTTGTTCATTTGAATCCTGGTCATCCATATGATGAGGTCCATGTGTACAATCACCTTTCATCTTGTTTGAAAAAGGTATTTGCAATGGCTAAGTAATTGGTCTTGCAAAATTCTATCATGTGATCGCCCGTTTCATTTTTATCACCAAGGCCATATTTTGCAACTACTGATCCTTCTTTGTTTCTAACCTTTGCATTCCAATCTCCAGTAATGGTTAATACATCTGGACTAGGTGTTTGATTAAATTCACACTGAAGCAGCTGGCTTGTTGTTGTTTGTAAGTGCCATCAGCTGCCTCTGACTCATAGCAACCCTGTATTGGGTTCTAGGGAGCAGCTGGTAAATTTGAACTTTCACCCTTGTGTTTCGAAATCTATTGCTGATCCTAGAGTACCAACCTAGAATTGTAAATTTCTTTTATTTCATTATCAGTGATGTAGTGGTTGTTGCATAAATTTGAATAATAATGGTATTAACTGGTCTTCCATGTTGGCATATGGATAGTTTCCTATCACAGATGGCATTGCACTTCAAGATAGATCTTGATATGTTTTTTTTAATGTTTGGATTTGCATATCTCTAATGGCTAGTGAACAAGAGCACTTCTTCAAATATATACATTTTAGATAGTAGCCCATTCTCTGATAATGTCATTGCCAAAAAATTGCTTTTCCAATCTGTGAGTTCTCTTTTTACTATTTTGATGAAATCTTTTGATGCATATTAGGGAGTCCTACTCATGTGGTTGCCAATTGGGCTGTGAACCTCAAGGTCAGCAAATCGAAACTACCAGCTGTTCTGCGGGAGAAAGATGAGGCTTTCTGTTCTGGTAAAGATTTACAGCCTCGGAAACCCTGC
>NW_006411504.1:6226-8036 GCF_000296735.1 Chrysochloris asiatica
TTTTTTCCATCCTTTGATTTTGTCTGTTTTTGTCTTTTATTTGTAAGGTGTGTATTTCATAGACAGCGTATTGAAATATTCTATTTTCTTTTGCATTCTGGTACCCTCTGTCTCTTGGTAGGTACATCTAATCCATGTACATCCAGTATAATTATTGATAGGCATATGTTGATTGCAGTCATATTGCTGTGTGTATGGTATTTTTTTTCAAGTAATCTTCTACACTGAGTTCCTTATCCTGAGTTTTCTTTTCCATTTTTTCCATTGCCATTGTTTTGATCCTTATTAAATCTTTCTGATTTTTCTCTTTTTGATTTTGATTAGAAGGTGTATTTATTCTCTTTGAAGTTTACTCTGTGATTTAGTCATTTCTTCCCCAGTTTAAAACAGTCTGATTTTGAAATTTACTTGATTTCCTCATCCTATTGAGCCAACTTGATGGCACCTAACAATAGCAACAGATCCAAATTGAGTTTTTGGATGATTCTTATGTGTGCTAATCATAAGCTGTTGACTGCTGTTGTTGTTTCTTGGTCCTAAAAATACTTTATTATTTTTTGTAAAGTTGGTTTGCTTATTACAAATTCTTTTAATTTCTATTTATCTGTAGTGGTGGTGGTGATTGTGTTTCCTAGCAACCAGACAATATTCTATGCATTCATATATGTTTCATCCTAGTAATCTTTTAAAAATCATGTCAAGCTACGTGTAGGATTTCAAATTTAAATTAGCATTCAATTTCATATAGTGCTATTAAAGTAGAGAATTCAATGAAGATGGTATTCAGATAAATAAATTCTTCTAGCACATATATGTTAAGTTAGGTGAAGTCAATGACAACTATATCACAGAATTCCCTTAATTGGTGTGATGAAAAGTTGTTGATGACTCTAGGACCCATCATCGATTAGAGAAAGATTAAAATGTAAAAAAAAATGTAGCTGAGAGGTTATGAAATAGGATCATTTTAAAACAGTATTGTTACACAGAGGTGCAGTGGTAAACACAAAAATATTAGGGTATATTGAAGGGGCAAGCCAATCCTTGTTACTAAATGTTCTTCCACCATTTCTTGAAAAATTTCCCTCAATAGTCCTTCTTGTTGTTGTTGTTATGTGCCATGGAGTCGGTTCCGACTCATAGCGACCCTGTACAGGATTTCCAAGGCTGTAAATCTTTATGGGAGCAGAAAGCCTCATCTTTCTCCCTCGGAACAGCTGGTAGTTTCGAACTTCTGACCCTGAGGTTCCCAGCCCGACTCGTAACAACTACGCTACCAGAGCTCCTTAATATCAACAGTCCTTACTCATGTTTTAATTGATTCTCTTTTTTCATTTTTGGGAAAGTTTCCAAAGGTATGTCCTAATGAGGAAACAAATATGCGTTGTTTCTCTTCCTTCATATTGAGAAAAAAAAATGAAGAACGTAATTTCAATCTTTTCACCTTCTTTTCTTTTTTAAAGTTTTTATTGTGAGGTTTGCATGGGAGAACATCAGCTTTACACCAATCCTATGGTATTTTATTTCATTGCAATAATTACAATCCCCTCCATGCATCATCAAATAACCAAAGAATACACCACACAGGCCTGCCTCCCGGCCATCATCACACAGCCCATCTCCCTCCCTGAGTCCAGTGTCCCCAGCCGCTCCATTAGTCCACGTCATCTTCTCTGTCTCCACCCCTGGTGTCACTGCCTCTCTGGGTAGGGTTCCGCTCTCCGTTCTTCTTACCTGATGGTCCGAGGGACCTCCACTGTTGAGCTGCAAAATCAATCACTGTCTTCCTTTTGTCCCAAAACTTCTACCT
>NW_006411504.1:9286-10795 GCF_000296735.1 Chrysochloris asiatica
CACATCAGACAAGGGACTCATTTCTAAAATATATAGGAAACTACAGCACTGCTAAAAGAAACAGACAAATAACCCAATTAAAAAATGGGCACAGGACATGAACAGACACTTCATCAAGGAAGAGATCCGGGCAGCCAACAAATATATGTAGAAATGTTCATGAACACTAGCCACTAGAGAGATGCAAATCAAAACAACAACAAAATATCATCTCACACCAGCAATAACAGCAAAAATCAAAAAAGTAGAGGACAATAAATGCTGGCGGGGATGTGGAAAGACTGGGACACTCCTGCATTGCTGGTGGGATTCCAAAATGGTCCAGCCTCTCTGGAAAGCAATATGGTGCTTCCTCAGAAGGTTGGAAATAAGAAATACCTTATATTCCAGCAATTCCTCTACTTGGTATTTATCCTTTTCTTTTTAACTCTTTTCCCCACCTGTTGTTGTTATTAGGTGCCATCAACTCAGTACCGACTTATGCATATCAGAACGAAACACTGCTCAATCATGGGTCAACCTCACTATTGTTGCCACGCTCGAGCCCATTGATGCTGCCACTTTGCTAGCCCATGTCACTGGGGGTCTTCCTCGTTTTCTCTGACATTCCACCTTACCAAACATGATATCCTTCTCAAGCGACTTGTCCCACCTGACGATATGTCCGAAGTGTGAGAGACGAAGTTTGGCCATAATTTGGCTCTCATGGACTTGTTTTCATTTTCTTCTTCTTTAGTTTGTATTTGCATATAAGCAATTGATGGTGTGTTCCACAATCTGCCCCTGGCCTTGTTTTGACTGACGGTATGGGGCTTTTCCACTGGCTCTTTCCGCAGGTATAGTCAATTTGATTTCTATGTATTCCATCTGGCGAGGTCCATGTGTGTAATTGTCTCTTAAGCTGTCTAAAGAAAGTATTTGAAATGATCAAATTACTGATTTTGCAGAATTCTATCATGCAATCTAGTGCATCATTTCTATCATCAAGACCATATTTTAAACTACTCTTCCTTCCTCTTTATTCCCAATCTTTGCATTCCAATCACCAGTAGTGATCAATACATCTTGATTTCATGTTCAATCAATTTCAGATGGAAGAAGTTGGTAGATTTCTTCTATTTCATCCTCACTGGGTTTAGTGGTTGGTACCTAAATTTGAATAATAGTGGTATTAACTGGGATTCCCTGTAGACGCATGGATATTATTCTATTACAGACAGCATTGTACCTCATGAGTGATCTGGATATGTTCTTTTTGACAATGAAAGCAACACCATTCCTCTTCAATTTGTCATTCCCAGCATAGTAAACCATGCGGTTGTCAGATTCAAAATGGCCAATACCAGTCCATTTCAGCTCCCTAATGCCTAAGATATCGATGTTTATGTGTTCCATTTCATTTTTGACAATTTCTAATTTTCCTATACTAATACTTCATTCATTCCATGTTCTGATTATTAATGGATGTTTATAGCTGTTTCTCTTCATTTTTAGTTGTGCCCCATCAGC
>NW_006411505.1:0-742 GCF_000296735.1 Chrysochloris asiatica
GTACAGCATAACAACCAACAATGGCATCTTGAAATCTCTCAGGCAGCTTTGAAGGCAAGAAGCTGAAAGAGGACATTAAAGTTATACTCATATTGTTGATGTTGTTGTTAGGTGCCATCGAGTTGATAGAAATGATGCTGGAGAATGCATGATAGAATTCTGCAAAACCAATGATTTGTTCATTTCAAATACCTTCTTTAGATGGAATAAGAGATGACTACACACATGGACCTCACCAGATGGAATACATAGAAATCAAATTGACTGCATCTGTGGAAAGAGATGATGGAAAACCTCCATATCATCAGTGAAAACAAGGCCAGGGGCAGATTTTGGAACAGACTATACTCGTTGTTGTTGTTAAGTGCCGTCAAGTTGATTCCGACCCATAGCGACTCTGTGTAGGGTTTCTGAGGAGCAGCTGGTGAGCTTGAACCACCAACCTTGCAGTTCAAATGGCTTTACAGTCTGACACATTAACCCAGAGCACCACACCAGGACTACATTCTGCAATTATAGACTACAGTATCCACTCTAGTTTTTTTTGTTGTTGTTGTTATTATTGTTTTTTCTTAGTTATTTAAAAAATTTTTTTGCTGTTTTATGCTCCCCCTTCTACATTTGGGGGATTCTTTCTCTCCCTATAGTACCCAAGAAGAGACAGCAACTACTGCCATATAGTCAAGCTACAATCACACTCTATAAAACACCAAAATCCAGGCAAGAACCAATAGCAACTGCC
>NW_006411505.1:2322-2812 GCF_000296735.1 Chrysochloris asiatica
TTAAAACTATGAGGAAACTCACAAGAAAGAACACAAAAAGCATGAACTCAGCAAAGGAAGACACACTAAACAAAGGAAGCAGAACACCACAAAAAACCAAACATAATGGCAGCAATGAATCCATTGTTGTTGTGAAGTGCCGTCGAGTCGGTTCCAACCCATAGCCTATCAATAATTATACTGAATGTAAATGGATTAAATGCACCAATTAAGAGATGGAGGGTAGCAGAATAGATAAGAAAACAAGATCCTACAATATGTGGTCTGCAAGAGACACATCTCACACACAGAAACAAAAATAGATTAAAAGTCAAAGGATGGAAAAAAATATAACATGCTAATTGCAATAAAAAATGAACAGAAGTGGCAGTACTAATCTCTGATAAAATAAGCTTTAAGGCAAAACCCAGCATAATAGATAAAGATAGACATTATCTCATGATTAAAGGGACAATTGAACAAGATGACTTAACCATAATAAATATCTATG
>NW_006411505.1:4267-5239 GCF_000296735.1 Chrysochloris asiatica
AACACTGCTTAAGAAGAAGAATAAGGTCAGAAACTTCTCACTCCCTGACTTAAAAATTTATTACATAGCGACAGTGGTCAAAACAGCTTGGTACTGATACAGTCAAAGATACATTGATCAATGGAACAGAATCGAGAATCCAGAAATTAACCCATCCACATACAGCAAATTGATTTTGACAAAGTACCTAAATATATCGCCTGGGGAGGTGATAGTCTCTTCAACAGATGGTGCTGGCAGAACTGGAAAACGATATGTAAAAGATTGAAACAAGACCTTCACCTCACACCTTATACAAAAACCAACCCAACATGGATTAAAGACCTAAATGTGAATCCCAGAATTATGAATGTCATCAATGAAAAAATCGGGACAAATGTGAGGGCACTAATTCAGGGAATACACAGACTACTAAACATTTTGAAAACTACACAAACAAAAGCAGACAAAATAGATGAGTGGAACATACTAAAAATTTTAAACTTATGAGCATCAAAGACTTCACCAGAAGAGTAAAAAGGGAATCCACAGAATGGTAAAAAAATTTTTGCAATGACACATCGGACAAGGGACTCATTTCTAAAATATATAGGAAACTGCAACACCTCTACAAGAAAAAGACAAATAACCCAATTAAAAAATGGGCAAAGGACATGAATAGACACTTCACCAAGGAGGAGATCCAGGCAGTTAACAAACATGAAGAAATGTTCACAATCACTAGCCATTAGAGAGATGCAAATCAAAACAACAACGAGATATCATTTAACACCAGCAATCACAGCAAAGATCAAAAAAGTAGAGGACAATAAATGCTGGTGGGGATGTGGAGAGACTGGGACACTACTGCATTGCTGGTGGGGTTGCAAAATGGTCCAACCTTTCTTGAAGGTTGGAAATACATTATGATATACCATAGAAATACCTTATGATCCAGCAATTCCTCTACTTGGTATTTACCCACAAGAAATA
>NW_006411505.1:5861-8078 GCF_000296735.1 Chrysochloris asiatica
CATGCCCAGTGAAGGAGGCTTCCTGCGGAGCCTCTGCATTACATAAGACCATAGGTGAAATCCTGAAGAGCATCCAGAATCTTCTGAGGTGGGAAATTTCTACCTGGAGCAGCTAGAAGAACAGAAGATACTTCATGAAAGAAAGACCAACAGGAAAAATACAAAACAGTGTAGGCAGACTGACTGATTACTACAAGAGCAAGGAAGTTGCTTACCCAGGAGACATCAAGGCAAGTGGTTGGGTCCCCTCAGAGCAAACCCTCTTCCAAGACTAAGACTCAATGGGAATACATGCTGATTGACGACCACATTCGTCACCAATAAGGGGAAGTGAGGGAAAAACAGCAATGAAGCTGTGAGCTTAGCCCTATAATGTTCAATAGACTCCTGTGAACCCTGGTGGAGACCTGGTTGGCCAGCAGTGTAGTAAGACCTGGGGACTCTTAGGCCCAGAGTCAGTGACATAGCCACAGAGGACTAGAGTGGAGAGTGAAATGTCCAGCTGAAAAGAAGAGAGGGCATATGCACAAGAACACCCACACTTACAGGTAATACCCACTTGACCTGGCTTCAATGACTGGATGATCAGAGCTCAAGTCAAAGAAGAAAGAAGAGGGCGTAAAAAAAGTATAATCTAATACAATTTTATGAACTTGACCTACACCTATGGATGCAGTAGTTCAAAAGAGGGAACAAATCTTTACAGTGAGGATCATTCCCACCCACTCCATACACAGAGTAGACAGGCATGGGCAACTTGGACATTGGCTACCCAAAATGAGGGAGGCTACAAAGGCAAGAAGTAACTGGCTTACAAGCTTTCAGGAGGGAACCTAGATCCAGAGGGCCCAGAGGAAGGTAGAATCTTGTCTGAGTAGTATGCAATCTGTCTGGGTGGGGCTGATGAAAGGAAATGGGGATAGGACTCTTGTGATACAGTAGTGGATAATCGTTATCAGGACTGATTGTAAGGGTTGGAAAGGTAAAAGTAGATGTTTTGTAGCAAAAGGAGGGGAGTGGTTGACTTTGCTGTCTAGGAGCGGAGGTCTCTGGGACCATCAAGGGAGAAAAGTATAGAGTGGGAGCCTATCCAGAGAAGCAATGATGCCAGAGATGGAGGCAGAGACGATGACATGGAGAGATAGAGCAGCTGAGGACTTTAGACACAGAGAGGGAGAGGGGCAGTGTGCTGATGACCGGGAGGGGGGCGGCGGGGAGGGGGACATGCTTGCAGGGTATACCCTTTGGTTGGTTGATGATGCATGGAGGGGATTGTAACCATGACAGTGAAAAGATATACGATAGGATGAATGTAAAGCTAATGTTCTCCCATGTAAACTATCACATAATTCACAATAAAACATTAAAAAAACCCACAAAAAAAACTCAGTCAGAAAAAGACCGAAACCAGTGTTCTCTAATGGTACCAAACAATATGAGAAGTTCATGGCAGAATCCACCTCAGCCTCAGTTCACACACACTGACAAGCTAAAAAAAAAAAAAACTCTATAAAAAAGAACAGAAAGCCAGGGCTGTCTCACTCATGGAGAGAGATGCTCACTTCTCCTCTTGTGACAATGGTAATAGAATTTTCCAGACTTTCAGTGAGTGCTCTCATTGGAATTCATATATAAATTGTGCCTGATAAAAAAAAAAAAAAAAGAATTTAAGTTTATTATTAGCATAGTGGAAGAATTAAAGTAACATATTTTCTTGTGATTTTCCTTGCTACAGAATCATGAGGCAGACTTTTTTATTTTTATTTTTGATAAAACACATTATGAACGCTCAAGTCTTGTACAAAAGTTAGTGTTACCTTAGGGAGGGAGCAGCTGAGGACTCTAGATTCATGGAAAGAGAAGGACTGAGAGCTGGCACCTAGGAGACAGGCTTGCAGAATGTGCCTCTTGGTGGTTCAAATTATTATATATGCCTGAGTGTTAAAAATAAAACAAAACAAAAAAGACCTGAAATGAACAAAGAGAAATACCATCAACCGATGGTACATGGAGGAGACCATACCCATAGCAGTGAAACAAAGTGCATGATTTGCTGAATGTAAAACTAATGATCTGCCTGGCAAACTTTTGCTCAATTCACAGTTAAAACCTTAAAAAAAAAGTTAGTATTACCATCTAAAAAAATAGAGAGCTCTTTCCCATCTTGCAAGATGGCGGGTGAAAAGGCTGAGAAGCCTCCTACCAAGGTGGAGAAGC
>NW_006411505.1:8813-9883 GCF_000296735.1 Chrysochloris asiatica
AAAAAAAAATAGAGAACTTGAAATACTTACTGGTGAAAATCAAAGACCATATTATGGATATTATCTCAACGTAAAAAAAGCAAAATTCCTCACAACTTGACCGATCAATGACAGCATGATAAATGGAGAAAAGATTGAAGTGTCTGAGACTTCATTTTGCTTGGGTCCATAATCAATGCTCATGGAAGCAGCAGTCAAGAAATCAAATGAAGTATTGCATTAGGCAAATCTACTGCAAAAGACCTCTTTAAAGCGTTAAAGAGCAGCTAAGTCACTTTGAGTACTAAGGCTTACCTGACCCAAGCCAAGGTATTTTCAGTCTCATCTTATACATGTCAAAGTTGGGCAATGAATAAGGAAGATGGTGAAAAATTCATGCATTTGAATTATGGTGTTGGTAAAGAATATTGAAAGTACCATGTACTGTCAGAAGAAGAAATAAATCTGTCTTAGAAGAAATACAACTTCTTAAAAGCCAGGATGGCAAGACTTGTCTCTCATACTTTGGACATGTTGTCAGGAAAGACCAGTTTCTGGAGAAGGAAGTGGCTGGTTAGCAAAAAAAAAAAAAAGAGAAAGACCCTCAATGAGATGGACCGACACAGTAACAGCAAACACGGGCTCAAACATAACAACAATTGTGAGGATAGTCCAGGACCAGATAGTGTTTCATTCTGTTGTTCAGAGGGTTGCTATGAGTCTAAACCTACTCAACAAGCACCTAACAACAACAAGATCTACATATATATATGTGTGTGAGTTGTGTGCATATGAGGGAGCTTTAAAAAATGTGTGGAAACACCTCCATTATGTTTTCACTCCATTTTTCCATGAACTTTTGGAAGGCCCCTTGTATATTAAGAATAACAACAACAGTTGCTGTTGAGTCTATTCTGGCTTGTGGCGAGACTTTCCCTATGAGTGTGAGAGTAGAACTGAGCTCCGTAGGGTTTTCAATAGCTGATTGTTTAGAACTAGATCTCCAATCCTTTCTTCTGAGGTGACTCGATAGACACAGACTTCCTACACTTAGGTTAGCAACCAAACATGTTCGTCATTTACACACAGTG
>NW_006411506.1:0-1558 GCF_000296735.1 Chrysochloris asiatica
TGATAATGGGCATTTGGGCACTTTCTTGTTTAGGGCTTTTATGGGTAAAGTTGTTAAGAACACTCTTGTACAAGTCTTATGCTGATACAGGTTTTCAATTTCCTTGAGTAAATATGTAAGAACAGACATGCCAGGTCATAGGATAGATGTCTGTGTCTATTCTATTTTACATATTTACTAGCAATTATAAGGGTTCGTTACTCAACCTCTTTGCCAACATTTTATGTTGTCATCTTTTTTCATTTTAGCCAGTTTAGTGGGATTGTAGTATGATCTCATTATAGTTTTAACTTGCATTTCCCTTGGTGATTAATGATGTTTTACACTTTTTCCTAAGTTTATTCTTTTGTGATGCATCTAAGTCTTTTGATCATTTTTATATATTACTGGAGGATGAGTCCCTCAGGTTGGAAGTTATGCAAAATAAGACTGAGGAAGAGCAACTACATCAAAGCAAAGTTTACCTTAATGACATGAATGGAGAAAAGTTTTCAGGACCTTCATTTGCTAATGAAGCATGACTCAAATCGCAAGAAACAGCTGCAAACATCCATTAATAACCATAATGTGAAATGTACAAAATAAGAAAACTGCGAGTTGTCAAAATGAAATGGAATGTAGAAAGATCCCTAACCTAGGCATTTGGTGAACTGAAATGGATTGGTAGTAGTCATTTTGAATCAGACAAATCATAAGGTTTACTATGCTAGGAGTGACAAATTGAAGAGGAATGATGTCACATTCATAGTCAAAATGATTATTTCAAGATCTGTCCTGAAGTGCTACCCTTTAGTGATAGACTAGCTACATGCCTACAAGAAATAGCAGTTAATATGACTATTATTCACATTCATGCATCAACCACTAATGCCAAAGATGAAGAAATTAAAGATTTTTACCAATGTCTTCAGTCTGAAATTGATCAAACATGCTATCAAGATGCACTGATAACTGCTGGTGATTGGAATGCAAAAATTGGAAACAAAGAAACCAAATCAGCAGCTGGAAAATGGTTTTGAAGATAGCACCAATGCTGGAAGTCACAATGGTACAATTTTGCAAGACCAGTATAACTTAATCATTGCAAATACCTTTTTTCAACAACATAAACGATGAGTATACATGTGGACCTCACTGGACAGAATACATAGAAATAAAAATGACTAGATTTGTGGAAGAAGTTCAATTTCATCAGGATCCAACTGCAGAACAGACCATGACCTGCACATATGCAAGTTTAACTTGAAGCTGAAGAAAATTAACACAAGCGCACAACAAATCAAAGTACAATCATGACTATACTCTACCTGAATAAGAGCCCATCTGAAGAACAGATTTAACACATTGAATACTCATGACTGATGATTAGATGAACTGCGGGGTAACATTGAGGACATCCATCATACATGAAGAAAGCAAAAGGTCGTTAAAAATAAAGACCAAAATGGATAATAAAAGAGACTCTAAAATATGTTCTTAAATGTAGAGTAGCTAACGTCAATGGAAAAAATGAAGAAGTAAAAGAGTGGAACAAAAGATTTCAAAGGTAAGCTTGAGA
>NW_006411506.1:1883-3634 GCF_000296735.1 Chrysochloris asiatica
GACTAAGTAAAGTATAATGAAATGTGCAAAGACCTGGGAGTTAGAAAACCAAAAAAGAAGAGAACACGTGCATCATTTCTCAAGTGGAAAGAACTGAAGAAAAAAATTCAAGCCTTGAGTTTCAATATTGAAGGATTCTATAAGCACTGGACTGCTTTAAACTCACCAACCCTTCCTTGGAAAGTTGGGCTGCTATGAGTTGGAACTGATTCAATGGCACTTAACAACAACATGGGCATCAGTAGTCTATCCCTAAAGAACTGAGGTTCCTGGGAATTTAACCATGTCAATGCAGTCTTTTTACATTATTTATATTAACTGAAGAAAAATGGATGTCTTTTAAAGATATGTAAGATTAGGGGGAAAAAAAGTTGCAAGAAGCCAAATCAAGACTGTAGGCAGATGCATAACGATTTCTCATTGAAAAGCTTAAAAAATTGCCCTTGTTTGAGGAGAGGAATGGGCAGGAGCATTGTCTTGGTGAAGCATTCCCTGCTGAAGTTTTGGATAACTTTCTTAAAACATTCTCACAATAAGCAAATGTTTTCATTCTTTGGTCCTCCAGAAAGTCAACAAACAAAATGCCTTGTTGTTGCTGTTGGGTGCCACTGAGTTCATTCTGAGTCACAGCATATTCATGCACACAGGACTAAACATTGCCTGATCCTACATCATCCTCAGAATTGTTGGCATGTTTGAGTCCACTGGTGCAGCCAACTGTGTCAATCCAGCTTGTTGGGGATTTTCTGCTTTTCCACTGACCCTCCACTTTACCAAGCATGCTGTGCTTCTCCAGGGACCAGTCCATCCTGATAACATGTTCAAAGTATGTGAGACGGAATCTCACCATCCTCACTTCCAACGTACATCCTGGCCACCCTTCTTCCAAGACAGATATGCATATTCTTCTGACAGTCCATGGGCTTTCAATATTCTTTTATAATACCATAATTCAAAAGCATCAATTCTTGTCTAGTCTTCTGTATTCACTGCCCGGTTTTCATATGTATTGAAAATACCCTGACTTGGGTCAGACACAGTTTAGTCCTCAAACTGGCAACTTGTCTTTTATCTTTCATTTTAAAGAGGTCTTTTGCAGCAGATTTGCCTAAGGAAATACACTGTTTGATTTCTTGACTGTTTCCATTAGCATTAATTGTGGATCCAACCAAAATGAAGTTTTTTTGCCAACTTCAATCTTTTCTCCATTTATCATATTATCCATTGGTCTAGTTGTGAGGATTTTTGTTTTCTTTACATTGAGTTGCAATCCATATTGAAGGCTGTAGTTGTTTTTGTTTTGTTTTGTTTTGTTTTAAATCTTAGTCAATATTTCAAGTCCTCTTCTCTTTCAGCAAGCAAGACTGTATCATCTGCATGTTGCAGGGTTGTTCAAGAGTCTTCCTCCAATCCTGATGCCATGTTTATTTTTCATATAATCCTGCTTCTCCAGTTATTTTGCTCAGCATACAGACTGAATAAGTATGCGGAAAGGATACAACCCTAGCAGCTTTTCCTGATTTTAAACCATTCAGCATCCCCTTGTTATATTTGAACTACTGCCTCTTGGTTTATGTACAGGTTCCACATATGCACACTTCAGTGTTCTAAAATTCCCATTCTTTGCAATGTTATTCATAGTTTGCTGTGGTCCACATAGTACCGTCTAAAAATGGGTTATCCATTTGTAAACTGATTTCTTTGGAGCACTGGTACCATAAACTTTTTTTTTTTTTTTTTTAATTTAAGGT
>NW_006411506.1:5654-10668 GCF_000296735.1 Chrysochloris asiatica
TGGATTTCTTGCTTCTGCCACAAATTCCCCCAGCTGTGAGCCTTCCAACCTTCTAAGTATTCCTTTATATGTGGTTCAGAGTTCTGGGACCATCCCCTGAACCTGCTTGGTCGGGTATTCTGTGTTGTTATTGGCTGAGCTCTTTACTACATGTCCACCTGATCCACCATCTTGTTTGTTCCTAAACTTTTTGTAAAACATCAATGATTTCACCATTCTAACACTTGTGCTTCAACATAAATGTGAAGCTCATTCTTGCTTTAATTTTAGTAGAAGTCATGCTGCTCTGAAACTCATGCTTGATCCTCCTTAGTGTCTCACACTAGATCCTGTTCAGACATGTTCTAACAAGTTGTTATGTTGTTAAGTACCGTCGAGTTGGTTCCTACTCATAGTGACCCTGTATAGGGATTCTGCGTGGATGGTGGGCTTGAACAGCCAACTTTGCGGTTAGCAGTCCAGCGCTTACCCTACACAAGGATTCCTTTAAAAAGTTGTTGTTGTTGTGAAGTACCGTGGAGTTGGTTCCGACTCATAGTGACCCTGCATAGGGTTTCTGAGGCTGCAAATCTTTACAGGAGCAGAAAGCCTCATCTTTCTTCTGTGGAACAGCTGGTAGTTAGTACAAGCTTATTTTGGTGCAAAAACAAAACAAAACAAAACAATCTATGAATGGTATTTTTTATAAGATGCATTTTCAATGAACTTTTTGAAGACCCTTTTTGTTAGTCTAAATAGAAGTGTCCATGGTGTTCCCGTACCCAGAGGCAACTGGAAGATAATCTAAGTGGTTACACAGGTAAAGAAATACATACTTTGTGTTTATAGATTGCTACCCTACTTCTAGTGGGTAGACATGATGTTGTTGTTGTTGTTAGGTGCCACTGAGTCAGTACCGACCCATAGTGACCCTATGCACAGAAGAATGAAACACTGCCTGATCCTGGGCAAACCTCACCAGTGTTGCCATGCTTGGCTCCATCAATATTGCCACACCTGGCCAATCCATCTCTGACCCTCCATCTTACCAAACATGATATCCTTCTCCAGCGACTGGTCCCTCCAACAATATGTCCGAAGTACAAGAGATGAAGTCTGGCCATCTTGGCCTCCAAGGAGCACTCTGGCTGCACTTCTTCCAACACAGATCTGTTGGTTCTATGGGCAGTTCATGGCACTTTCAATATTCTCCTCCAACACCACAACTCAAAAGCATCAATTCTTCTATGGTCTTCCTTACTCACTGTCCAGCTTTCACATGCATATGAGGTTATTGAAAATACCATGGGTCAGGAGCACCTTAGTCCTCAAGCTGACATCTTTGCTCTTCAACATTTTAAAAAGGTCTTGTGCAGATTTGCCTAATGTAGTTGATAGTTGATCCAAGAAGAATGAAGTCCTTGACAACTTCAAGGTATTGAGGAAAAAAAAGTTTTTTCCCAGAAAGGAAAACTTTCTAGATCTGTCCATAAAAAGAATTGGACTGCCTATATGAGTTCTTCTTCAACAAGGGAGAAGTATTCAAGTTGGGTTATAGAAGGATTTCAGGATTAGAAGATGATTTCAATTAGATTATTTCTAAGGTTTCTTCCAATCCTTATCATCTATAAATTCTAGCATAAAGGAAATGTAACATAGCCAAACACTTAAAAAAAAACAAAAAAAAACACAAAAAAACTTTGCCTAAATGTGACATCCCAGCTTAAACTCCAAACACCCACACACAGAGACACTGCACACACACACAAGAGGTAAAATACTTGAAAGAGGAAAGATAGAAGTAATGAAAAAGAACAACTGGTTAGAAAAGACAGTTTACATAGAAAGATTAAAGGCACAGAACTCTGCTCTAGGATGAAGAGTCTTGCCTAATGATGAGGAGATACTTGCCCTTTGATTCCCCCTTTCATATTTCTATTGAGGATATACTGAGTGTATTAAATTACAAAAAGAAATACTGCACTTAAATATAATAAAGAACTGTCTGATTATAAAACTATGAAACATGGAACAAGTTGCAAAAGAATGGAATAGAATTCTCTTTTGGAGAGTTCTAAAAAGTAAGTTTGAGTCCCAGATACTTAATGCATCAGAAGAAAGACCTGGTGATCTGCTACTGAAAGGCCCCAAGCTTGAAAACCTTATGGTGCACAGAGTTCTATGCTGCAACACATGAGGTCATTATGAGTCAGATGCAACCTGAAGGCTTGGTTTTAGGTTCTTTCACCTTGTCCTACTCGTCGGTGCTGTGTACATCTGATACATATTATCTTATTTTCTTTTAAGTGGTAAATGCTTAATAAATACAGGGACTCTAGAACAACATGGGTCTGAACCACATGGGCTCACTTATACTTGGATTTAAAAAAAAACACAACAATCGTATTTGACAGTAATCACCTCTGTATGAACAGTTCATCTTTCCAGTATGTTGCATTATCTCAGTAAAAAGTGACCTATCTTGATTTTTACGTATTTTTCATCATGTTAAGTACAATACCATAAACCCTGAATAACACCATGGGACTTACAGGAAGTGCTATTAGTGATACTGGAAGTAGTCTCAAGAAGGAGAGAAAAGTCATGACATTACAAGAAAAAGTGGAATTGTTTGATATGAACCATAAATTGAGGTCTGCAGTGTCAACATTTCCTATCATGATGTTATAGGTCCAGTTGTGAGGATTTTTGTTTTCATTATGTTGCGGTGTAATTCATACTGAAGGTTATAATATTTGATCTCATTAGTCTTCGTCAAATCTTCGTCAATTTCCACAAGCACGGTGGTATCATCTGCATACCGCAGGTTATTAATGTGTCTTTCTCTAATCATGGTGCCACATTCTTCTTTATATAGCACAGATTTTTGGATTATTTGTTTAGCATACAGGGTAATAAAAATGATGAGCAGATACCATCCTGACACACACCTTTTCCGATTTTAAACGATGCAGTATCCCCTTATTCTGCTCAAACAACTGCCGCTCGTCTATGTCCAAGTTCCACATGAGGGGAATTAAGTGTTTGGAATTCCCATTCTCTGCAATGTTATCCATAGTTTGTCATAATCCACACAGTTGAATTTATTGAATAGACAATAAAATACAGGTAAACATCTTTCTGGTCTTGTCTGCTTTCAGCCAAGATCCATCTGACATCAATAATCATATCCCTCATTCCACATCCTCTTCCTGATTTGATTTGAATTTCTGGCATCTCCCTGTTGTACTTAGAGCCATTTTTAAATTGTCTTCAGAAAAATTTGACTTGCATGTGATATTAATGATACTATTTGATAATTTTGGCATTCTCTATGGTCATTTTCTTTGGAATGGGCATAAATATGGATCTCTTCCAGTCAGTTGGCCAGGTAGTTGTCTTCCAAATTTCTTGGCATGTACCCATGAGCACTTCAAGCACTACATCAGTTTGTTGAAAACATTTCAATTGGTATTTTGTCAATTTCTGGAGCATGTGTTTTTGTTAATGCCTTAAGTGCAGTTTGGACTTACTTCTTCCAGTATCACTGGTTCTTGATTCATATGTTACTTTACTGGTACAATGATGCTGTGTATTCCTTCTATCTTCTTTGATGCTTACTGCACCTTTCAACATTTTGCTCAGGAAAACCTTCAGTATTCCAACTTGAGACTTGAAGTTTTTCTTCAGTTCTTTCAGCTTGAGAAATGCTGAGCATGTTCTTCCCTAAGTTTTTGGTGTATTTGAAGATCCAGGAATGTTTCACTCTGTTATAAGGCTGCTGAGTCAGAGCTGTATTGACGGCACCTAATAGTAATGATTCCTGATGTGGCATGGTAGGATCAGCACAGGACTATGAACCACAAGGTCAGCAGTTCAAATCTACCAGCTGCTTTTTGGAAACTCTATACAGGGTTGCTATGAGTCGGAACTGACTTGACGGCAAGTGACAACAACAACACTGTACATTTGTTACCTGAGTACTTGGGCAGAAATATTTAGGGTCTCTTTTTAATTGAAATAAATTTTGGTGTTAGGATATTGGTATATTCTGAGAGATATTCATCACGTATTTTTTTTTGACATTGCCTGAGAGATGACTCCTTTATTTTTTCTGTCTTCATTTCCCCTTGATTATTTTAAACATGAGATGGGAGGAAAGGTCTTTAGGTGATCCTGATGTCCTCTCCTTTCACTGAGAGCCACTCAACTTAATCCAGAGTGAAGATTTAGAACTGAGCTTCTGATACAGTCTGTCTTTCTGAACTATGTTCTTCCTTAACCTTAAAGCTGGACTAGTATACTGTGGATAGGACTTCTAATCACATTATATAATCAGAAAGATATAAAAATATCGTGTGAAATAGATAAAAAAAGAAAAACTATCTTATAGATATTTTTAAACAATGGGTTTTTTTGGGGGGTGGTGGTGGAGGGGAATAAAGTATCTCAAATCTAACCCAGAAGAAATCTTATTTATTTGTTGGAAGTAATCAAGATCACAGAGATAAAATACCTCTGAATTTATTATTTGAGTAATATATTTTAGTATTATCTTCAGGTAGGCTAATGCTATACATAAAAAATAACTCAAAATATCTGAATAATGTATATGGAAGAATGAAAACCATACAATTTTTAGAAAATATAGGGGTAACTCTTCATTACCTTGAATTTGATAATGGATCCTTAGATAGGATGCCCATAAGTATGAACAAAAGAAAACAACAACAAATTGGACTTCATCAACATTAAAAACTTCATTGTATTAGTCTGACTAAAGTAATTGATGTAAATAAATTGCATATAAGAAAAAAGGGTGAAGTGGAAAATGCCAAGTTATATAATTTTGCAACAGTAACAACTACCAAAACAAGGGGGTTGGTGAGTAGAAGCTATAAATGCGGATACTAATTGGACATAACCCATTACTTCAAGGGGCTACTTATCCTGATTTAATGGCATAGGATCATGGTCTCATGGGACAATCCAGCCAACTGGCATCATATAGTTTTATATATATATATATATAAAT
>NW_006411507.1:0-2123 GCF_000296735.1 Chrysochloris asiatica
TCTACACTGGGAGGTCTGTACTTCAAACTCACCAGGTGCTACTTAGAAACCCTATACAGCATCGATATGAGTCAGAACCAGCTCTATAGCACTTAACAACAAGCAAGAAACTCTGAGTTATTTCTACCAGTAGACATGCATGAGGATATTCCAGCAACTTTATTCACAATAGCAGAACAACAACTACTAAACGTTCCATCAATATCAAAAAGAATAACAATCTAAAAATGTACAGCATTGAAAATTAACAAAAAAATTAGTCCTACACCCAAAACATCATTTAAATAAAAATATACACAAAGGAGAGAAGCAATCAACAGACCATTTTTCTCATCAATCATAAAATGTGAATAAGTTCATATATAGCTATATTTAATAAATTATATAGGGATATAACCATGTGTAATTAAAATATGTGGGTGAATCTCATAAAAATGCCAGTGTTCTCAATCAAAAATGATCAAATAATGGCTATTTCATACAATTCAACCTAACAGAAGGATATCAAAGATAATGGTAAATACAGAATTCAGAATCAATACAGAATTCAACAAAAAGGCAAACAACACAGTCAAAACATAGACATACAAGTTTAATAGATATTTCACCATAAAGGATATACAAATAGTCAATAAAACAGGAAAAGATGTTTAAGGACATTAATCATTAAAAAAAAATGAAAGTGAAAACCACAAAAAGGTATCAATTCACTCCCATTAAGATGGCTATTAAAAAAAAGAAAAGAAAATGAAAGTAACAGTTGCTGGTGAGTATGTGGAGAAATTGGAACTTTCATCTGTTGCTGAGATCATTATAAAGTGATACAGCTGTTGTGAACACATATGGCAACCCCAGTAGTTGAATAAATCATTGGACCACAAAGTCAGTTTGAATTACTAGTTTGGCGGTTGAAACTTATCAGGCACTCCTTGAAAACTCTGTACAGGATTGCTATGAGTCAGAATTGACCCAATGGCACTTAAAAACAACAAAAAAATATTAGTTTAGTACTAATGTAGCACTATTAGTACTAAACTAATATATATGTATATATTTGTACTAATGTGGTACTATAAGGAGCTCTGGTAACGTTGTGGTTACGAATAGGGCTGTGAACCTTAAGGTCAGTAGTTCAAAACTAACACCCTCTTTGTGGGAGAAAGATGAGGCTTTCTACTCCCGTCAAGATTTACAGCCTTGGAAACCCTGTAAAAGGTCACTATGGGTCGGAATCGACTTAACGGCACTTAATAACAACAAATGTGGCACTATAGGGTAAGCATTAAAATGCTAAGTTCATGGTACTTGGTTGAGACCCACCAGCCATTCCTTGGATGTCCTATACAAATTGCTGAGTCATAACAGACCTGATGAACTTATCAACAACAACAGCAACAACTTTGAACATCAAAATACCATATGGCACAGGAATGCAAATCCTAGGTATGTATCAAAAAGAATTGATGGGGCAGGAATACAAATAGAAGACTGTATAACAATATTATTTGTAGAACATTTTCAAAGGAGGGTAGTATTTTGAATTTAGTTCAGTGAACTCTTTTTGAACATTTGTCCTTCAAAACTTTAAGACAAGATATGTTTGTTGTTTCAAGCCACTAAGTCAATACTTTGTAATTTGTTACAGCAGCAAGAGGAAACCATTTCAGGGCATAGGTCCAAAATCAGGCTGATGATGAAGGGATGCTCTGGATGAAATATTGGAAATGTAATCTCTACATTACAAACATACTAAGGAAAGGTGGTCATTTTTCAGTGTCTAGATGTAGTGTTTGGAAATGACTCATGTGGTGTGTACAATTCCACTTTGGAATATCCTAGACTCCCAAACCCCAAAAGATGATACAATCACTAAAATAATGGAGTCCTACAAACCACTTTCATCAAGGCTTCCTTCATGTCCTTGTTCCTCAGGCTGTAAATAAATGGGTTGAACATTTGGGGAACCACACTGTACATCACTGAGGCTACGACTGTCTTCCTGGGTGAGTTTGTAAATGCAGAACTGAAATACACACCAAAGCCTGTTCCATAGAATAAGGCAACAACTGAGAGGTGAGACCCACAGGTAGAAAAAGCCTTATACTTTCCACCTGCTGATGACA
>NW_006411507.1:3028-5042 GCF_000296735.1 Chrysochloris asiatica
ACTAACTGCTTCAGAAAATCTGCTTGTATCTACATTATGAACCTAAGTAAATATTCAAGCCTTTTCCTTCACTTATACTTTCAGTTCATTCATCTTCTATCTCTTCTTCTCTTACCTCCACATCATTTAAAGTTTCAAGTTTTAATCAGGAACCTACTCTATTTCACACATTCTACCCAAGATGAAGTAACAAATAAGATCTGAACTTTTTTCCTTCAGAATTATTCAGAAATGTAATAAAATTGTGAAGTCTATTTTTGGAGCAATGATTACTGAACCCTGGAATACTTCAGAGTCACCTAAAATTTCCAATACTGAATTAGTTAATACTAACCCTCATCAGTACAGGAGAGTCCTGGTGTGGCACTGTGGGTTAAGGCGCTAGACTACAGAGTCAGTTTAAACTGCATGGTTGGTGGTTCAAGCTCTCCAGCTGCTCCTTGGAAACCCTCTAGAGGGTCGCTATGGGTTGGAACTGACTCAAGAGTACTTAACAACAACAACAACAACCCTCATCAGTACAGGAGTACACTTATGTAAAGTAGTATTATGTCATAGACTCAAAATGTCCAGTGAGTGCAGAACAGATCATTCATTTGAACTCAGATTATCAGGTTGCTGAGATGAACTTCTATACTTCTCTCTGTTAACAGAAGGACAATTAACATTTATAACTAGGCATTCAGAGTTCATAATTTCATTTAAAATGTTTTAATATCTTTTTCCAAATAGTCTTTCCTTCTGGGTATTTCCATCTCTACGTATGAAGCTAATATGTAGTAGGGAGAGACCAATCAACCAGGTTCACACACTGGATCTGAGGTCAAGTTTAGAATATATTATCTATTAATCTGAAGTTCAGAAGATTTCCTCATGGAAATATGATATTTCTGCATTAATGGCTGATTCTAGGTATATACATGGGTAATAGTCTTTGTTCTCCTTATTATGTGGGTCAAATGAAATTCCCATGATATGGTAGGTCACAAATCATTTTCAGAAACCTTATTTCACCTGAGAAGATATTCAAGTACCCAGGAAGACTTCCAGTTGATTCCAATGCACAGTGACACTGTAGGGCAGAGGGGACATCCCACATAATGTCTAAGACCACAGATATTTATAGACACAAGGGCCACATCATTCTTCAGTATAGTGTATTGTGGGTTTGCTTAGCAGCCAAGAACTGTAACTACTGCACCATTATGGTTGCTTTCATTAACCAATGGGATATGCAAATCAAAAGCACTTCATCCCCAGAATGGCAAGCATAAAATGATAAACTGAAAATAAAAATGGAAAACAATAGATGTTGGAGAGGATGCAGAGAAACTGGAAATCATCTATTCCTGTGGAAATGCAAAATGATACAATTGAGGTGGAAAACAATTTGGTGGCTCTTCAAAAGTTTGAAAATGAGACTACCATGTGACCTAACAACTCCAATCCTACATAAATCCCCAGGAAAAACAAAATCAGGAATGCAAACAGAAATTGGTACAACACTTAACAGTAATAGGTGTTAAAGCACTTACCACAATAGGTGGAATGGATGGAAATGTATAAGTGATGAATGGATAAATACAATATGATATATACATACAATGGAATACTCTGTTGCCATAGAGTTAATTCTGACTCACAGAGCATATAGGACAGAGCAGAATTAACCTGGCAGAGTTTCCAAGGCTGTAATCTTGTGAGGCAAAATGTCACATCTTTCTCCCATCGAAGCAGTTGGGGGTTAGAATTTCTATTCTTACAGTTAATAACTGATTACTTAATGACTGAAGCAAAAGAACACCTCTTGGATGAACTTTAAAAAAAATTATGGTGAGCAAAATAAGTCAGTCATAAAAGGACAAATATTATATGGTGTCACCTATATAAAACAGCTAATAATTGTATATAGAAGCTAAAGCTTATTAATTTTTTGCTTAATGAATATTGAATGTATGCTTCTGGTGGTGGGATAATTTGTAAGAAGATAGTGAGAATGGATCACAACTTGAAG
>NW_006411507.1:6022-7157 GCF_000296735.1 Chrysochloris asiatica
ATATGTCCAAAGTATGAGAGACGAAGCTTAGCCATCCTGGCCTCCAAGGAGCACTCTGGCTACACTTCTTCCAAAACAGATCAATTGGTTCTTTTGGCAGTCCATGGCACCTTCAGTATTCTCCTCCAACACCACAACTCAAAGGCATCAATTCTTCTACGATCTTCCTTAATCACTGTCCAGCTTTCGCATCTATATGAGGCTATTGAAAACACCATGATGGCCTGGGTCAGGCGCACCTTAGTCCTCAAGCTAACATCTCTGCTCTTCAATACTTTAAAAAGTTCCTGTGCAGCATAAAATATTTTGTCTCTGCTAGATTTTTGTTTTTCTTAGAAAAACAAAAATCTAGCAGAGACAAAATATTTTATGGAAAGAAGTCTACAGTATAAGATTTAAAAAAATATTTTTAAACCTACCAAGTATTTTCCCCTTTACAGGGTCATTATGAGTTGGAACCTACCTAACAGCACTTAAGAACCACCACAAGAGACTCCCCAGGGAACTCTATCAATTTACACATCTCACCTTCATGGCTGTAGTTATTTACATTACAACAAAATAGTGCAAGTGTATTTGAAACTCCCTGTATAATGTACTTGGCATAATATTAAACTTATTTTTCATGTCGTGAGCTAAGTACTACCTTAATCTGATATACATAATGCTGCTACACTTTGTCCTACATGTAGTACCATTCTTCTATAAGATTGCATTGTTTTACAATTTAAAACCCTCTTATATAAACAGCATCATACTGTATATGTAATTTTATATTTGGTTCTCTAAAAACATTTCAAATATAAACATGGATGCATTTTGTTCTATATCATTAATTTTAACTTCAATAGAATATTTCATTGTATTGTTTCACCAAAATTGATTTCTTCATTCCTATTGAGTCCTGGTGTGGTGCTCTGGTTTAATGCTCCAGATTGCAAAGGCTTTTGAACTGCATGGTCAGTGGTTCAAGCTCACCAGCTGCTCCTTGGAAACCCTATACAGGGTCGCTATGGGACGGGATCGACTGGAATGTACTTGACAACAACAACAATATATGATAGTTATTGCCGTTATTAAGTCATTACCTTCTATCTATCTATCTATCTATCTATCTATCTATCTATCTATCTAT
>NW_006411507.1:10695-11266 GCF_000296735.1 Chrysochloris asiatica
TGTGCCAATCCATCTCATTGGGGGTCTCCCTCATTTTTACTGACCCTTCACTTTACCAAACATGATGTCCTTTTCCAGGAGCTGGTCCATTCTGATAATATGCTCCAAGTATGAGAGAACAAGTATGGTCATCTTGGTTTCTAAAGAACATTCTAATCATACTTCTTCCAAATCAAATTTGTTTGTTCTTCTGGAAGTCCATGTTGTTGTTGTTAAGTGCCATGGAGTCAGTTCAGACTCATAGCAACCCTGTATAGTGTTTCCAAGGAACAGCTGCTATATTTGAACCACCAACCTTGTGGTTAGTAGCAAAGTGCTTATCCTACAGTGCCACCACAGTAACTTCAACATTCTTTTCCAACACTATAATTCAAATGCATCAATTCTTCTACAGTCTTACTTATTCATTGTCCAACTTTCATATGAAGCTATTAAAAATACAATTCATGGCTTGGGTAAGGTGCACTTTAGTCCTTAAATTGATATCTTTCTTCTTGAATACTTTAAAGAGATCTTGTCCAACAGATTTGCCTAGTGTAATATGTCCTTTGATTTCCTGACTGCTGCTTCC
>NW_006411508.1:0-8930 GCF_000296735.1 Chrysochloris asiatica
CTGACTGATTGGAAGAGATCCGTATTTGTGCCCATTCCAAAGAGAGGTGACCCAACGGAATGTGGAAATCATCGGACAATCTCTTTGATATCCCATGCAAGTAAAGTTTTACTAAAGGTTATACAGAAATGGCTGCAAGCATACATTGACAGAGAACTTCCAGAGGTTCAAGCCGGATTCAGAAGAGGCCACAGATATCATTGCTGATGTCTGATGGATCTTGGATGAAAGCAGAGAGTATCAGAAAGATGTTTACCTGTGCTTTATTTACTACGCAAAGCTTTCAATTGTGTGGATCATGACAAGGTATGGACAACATTACGAAGTATGAGTATTCTGGAATACTTAATTGTGCTCATGAGAAATCTGTAATTGGACCAAGAAGCAGTTGTTTGAACAGAACATGAGAACCCTGAATGATTTAAAATTAAGAAAGATTTCGACAGGGTTGTATTCTTTCACTATACGTATTCAACCTGTATGCTGAACAAATAATCCGAGAAGCTAGATTATATGAAGAAAAATGTGACATCAGGATTGGAGGAAGACTCATCAACAACCTGCGATATGCAGATGATACAACCTTGCTTGCTGAAAGTGAAGAAGACTTGAAACATTTACTGATGAAGACCAAAGACTCACAGCCTTTGGTATGGATTACATCCCAATGTAAAGAAAACAAAACTCCTCACCACTGGACCAGTAAACAACATTCTTGTCAACAGAGAAAAGATTGAAGTTGTCAAGGACTTCAATTGTCTTGAATCAGCTATCAACACTCATGGAAGCAGCAGTCAAGAAATCAAACGATGTATTGCATTAGGCAAATGTGCTCCACAAGGCCTTTTTTAAGTGTTGAAGAGCAAAGATGTCAGCTTGAGGACTAAGGTGCACCTGACCTAAGCCATGGTATTTTCAATAACCTCAAATGCATGAGAAAGCTGGACAGTAAATTAGAAAGAACGTAGAAGAATTGATGCTTTTGAGCTATTGTGTTGGAGGAGAATATTGGAAGTGCCATGGGCTGCCCGTAGAACCAACAGATCTGTGTCAGAAGAAGTACAACCAGAGTGCTCCTTGGAGGTCAAGATGGCCAAACTTCGTCTCTCATACTTGGGACATATTTTCAGGAGAGACCAGTCCCTGGAGAAGGATATCATGTTTGGTAAGGTGGAGGGTCAGAGAAAAAGAGGAAGACCCCCAACGAGATGGATTGGCCAAGTGGCAGCATCGATGGGCTCAAGCATGGCAACAGTAGTAGTGAGGTTGGCCCAGGATTGGGCAGTGTTTCGTGTGCTGCACGTAAGGTCGCTACAAGTCAGTCCTGACTCGATGGCACCTAACAACAACAATAATTGATGACTGGAACTGTGGCTGCTGTGGCAGGGGCAGAGCAAATTATTTCACGGGCCGTACCAGACTGAACTTTCCCCATCTGTGCTATATTGAGTTTCTGAGGCTACAGTCTTTATGGGAACAGAAAGCCTCATCATTATCCTGAGGAGTGGCTAGTGGATTTGAACTTCCCACACTGTAGCTAGTACCCCAATGTGTAACCTACTAGACTACCAGGGCCCTAAGAAACCCTATGGTGATCATGGTGGCTGTGTGCCCTGGAGTTGGCTCTGACTCATAGTGAACCCTACATAGGGTTTCAGAGGCTGTCAATATTTATGGAGTAGAAAGCCTGATTTTTCTCCTGTAGAGTAGGCTAGCAGATTTGAACTGCTGAACTTGCAGTTAGCAGCCCAATGTGTAACCCACTATGCCACCAGAACTCCTTAAGAAACTATGGTTATTGGTGGTTGTGTGCCACTGAGTGGGGTCTGACTCCTAGCGACCCTGTGTAGGGTTTCCGAGGCTGTAAATCTTTACTGGAGCAGAAAACCTCGTCTTTCTTCCTTGGAGTGACTGGTAGGTTCAAACTGCAGCCCATCTCAGAATCCACTCCCCTGCTAGGGCTCCTGGGGCAACAGGGTGAAGTCAAAACTCATTTTCAATTCTTTTAATCATTCTATCCAAAGCATACTTGCGGTTTATTAAGTGCCATTCAATTGGTTCTGACTCATAGTGACCCCGTATAGGGTTTTCAAGGAGTGGCTGGTGGGTTTGAACCATCGACCTTTTGGTTATCAGTCCAGTGCGGATCCTACAGCACCACACCAGGACTCCAAGGCATAATGTTGTTGTTGTTATATACCATGGAGTCAGTTCCAACTCATAGTGACCCTGCACAGGGTTTCCGAGGCTGTAAATCTTTATGGGAGCAGAACGCTTCATCTTTGTCCCGCGGAACCACTGGTAGTTTCGAACTGCCTACCTTGAGGTTAGCAGCCCGATTCGTAACCACTAATAATAGTTAAAGAAATTGCTTTATTCTCCTCAGGGCTTGGGCTAAGTTCTGCAGAGCTTCCCAACCAGCTAAGCATGACCGATTGGCCAGAAATGAAAAAGAGATTTGCTGAAGCATTTTCAAAGAAGACAAAGGCCGAGTGGTGTGAGATCTTCGACGGGACAGACGCCTGCGTAACTCCTGTTCTGACGATCCAGGAGGCTGCCCAGCATGATCATCACAGAGAGAGAGGCTCGTTTATCACCGATAAAGAGCAGGGTGTGAGTCCCCGCCCCGCACCTCTGCTCTCTGTCACCCCTGCCACTCCTTCTCTCCAAAGGGATGCTTTTGTGGGCGAGCACACAGAAGAGATACTTACAGAATTTGAGTTCAGCCAGGAAGAGATCAATCAGCTGAAATCTGCTAAGATTATTGAAAGTTGTAAACCAATATCAAATCTGTAATGTGGAGGCCCACAGCTCAGATGAATTTGACTATTGCAGTCACAGTATCTAGTAATATGTAGGTTTGTGTGCATGGAATGCAATAGAGGAACATCACAATAGTTGACCTCTTCTGATTAAGAAATCACCGCAGACTTGATAACCCAGTAATGGTTGAGTTTTCCAGTGACTAACAGCAGGGCTTATGGTTTAAGAATGATTCTCGCCCTCCAGTTAACCTGAGGGAATGTATGACAGGACTTGAAAAAGTCCATGGAAAAATGGACTGACGAGAAGAAATTTCTCCATGAACTTTTTGAAGCCCCCTCGTATTTATTAGTATTCAAATACTAAACAATGTATTTTAAATGCATTTCATGAATAAAGCTTATATTTTTGTCTAAAGTTTACTTCTGTTTATAAGTTTGTGAAGCATTTTCAAGAAAGTTTTTAAATAGTGTTTTGAGACCCTGAAATATTTTGAACTCACTGGTTTACCAGAGTGGGTACCTTTTAGGGAGAAAAGTCTGACCCTTAGAATTTGATAAGGAAATAATTCTTTATATGGGAGTTTCAGAGAATGTTTCTGAGGATTCCTCTGATGTCTGCACCTCTCCATCTGGAGACCCTTCTGTAAGCCCAATCCTCTGTGTAGCTGCCTGCAACATCCCTCAAGTGTGTCTCAGTAAACGCACCATCATCCATTGGGAAGTATCCTAGACTCCATTCCACTCCTTCCTTTCTCCTCGTGCCTCACTCTTCCCAATGGTCCCGTGGCTCACCTCGGACTTCCTCAGACCACTGCCCAAATGTCACCTCATGGAGAGTTCTTGTCTGTATCCTGTCTAGAATAGGAGCCACCCTCTCACTGAATCTCCCCTCACTCACCTTTATTTTCCTTCAAGGTATGTATCACTGCCAACATCATCTATTAACCGCAACCTTCTCCCCCTCCCCACCAACACACACTAGAAGCTTTACTGGGGCACTTCTAGAATATTGCCTGGCCCACAGTGGAAACCTGGTAACTACTTATTGAATGAATGAATGAATCAGTAGCCCAACTGTCATCGGAGTTGCTGCTGCTGTGTGCTGTCTTGTCACTTCAGACTCCTAGTGATCCTGAAGAGCATTTCTGAGGCTGTAAGTGTTCTAAATAAGTTAAGTGCCATCAAGTTGGTTCAACTCATAGCAACCCTGAATTGGGTTTCCAAGGAGCGGCTGATGGGTTTGAACCACTGACCTTGTGGTCTAGTGTTTTGCCCTACGGTGCTATGTCAGCACTTGCATCTAACTATGTTGTTGTTAAGTGCCGTTGAGTTGGTTCTGACCCATAGCGACCATGTGTAGGGTTTCCGAAGAGTGGCTGGTGAGCTTGAACCACCGACCTTACGGTTCAAGCCAACTTTGCAGTCCTCACACTGCATTAACCCACAGCGCCACGGCAGGACTAGGATGTTAAAGTGCTGCAATGAAGCAAAGTCCAGATGAGAGAAGACTAGGAATTTAGAGGCAGGTATGACCTCACTCTGTTTTAAATCTAGTGATTTGCTCCTCAGTTGTGTGTTTAGAAAGCTGTTCTCAGGAAAGGTCAGAACTAGTCTAAAGAAATGCAGAAAAAGATACCAACTCTTACTTTGATTCATAGCACCTGTGTGTGAGTGAGTGTAAGAGTGTGTGTAGGAGAGAGCACAATGGGGGAACCCTTCAGGAAACTAGGGAGGCAGCTAATCTCGGTCATGCTTTTCCCACACCCCTCCTCTCCTCATAACTTGTGATCTTGGCGGCAGGAAAGGATCTGGGCCCCTCCCCCTGCCTGACCATCGCTGTGGGCTGCCTAGTCAGGCTCCTTGTTGAATCCACTCTGGAATACAGACCCGAGGGCTACACAGGAGTTGGTGGGCTTGTTGGATGGTTCCTCACCCAGTGGCCATGGGGGACGATAGTGGCCAGGCTGACCTTCACATCTATAAATCCTTAGCTGAGGATGGCTGTCATGACTTCATGAAGCCACCTAAAAGGACCACGGGCAGACTGGTCATGCACAGCATGGCCATGTTTGGCCGGGAGTTTTGCTATGCAGTGGAGGCAGCTTATGTGACTCCAGTCCTGCTCAGTGTGGGCCTTCCCAAGAGTCTCTACAGCATGGTGTGGCTCCTCAGCCCCATCCTGGGGTTCCTGCTGCAGCCAGTGGTCGGGTCAGTCAGTGACCACTGCCAGTCCAGGTGGGGCCGGCGGAGACCCTACATCCTGACCCTGACCATCCTGATGCTCTTGGGCATGGCTCTGTACCTCAACGGGGATGCTGTTACATCAGGTAAGTGGGCAGGCAGGGACACTGTCCTTTTCAGGAGGTCCCTAGGAGAGTGTGAATTTCCTGATCTGACTCTTAGAAATTAACTAGACAGGGTTCTCTCAGATTACAGCGAAATTCTACCTGTGACTGGCTCAAATTCTGTGGTTGGGGAGCCTTTGCTTTGATAAATATCAGGAGGCATTGTTTTGTTGTTAGGAAGATTTTAAAATAGAATTAAATTTTATCTGTTTTGTCTCATTTCAAAGCAACAGTCGAGATTTGTGTTAATCCATTCATTACAACCCCTTCTAATATTTTCTTGATTGACCTGCTGCCAAAGGGCTCCAAAATATGTATAATAAGTCACCATTGTGACCAAATACGGGGATAGGTTGAAAAGTATTGCTATAAATTCATGCAAAATTTTATGAAACAAAAATAGCAAACTGTGAAGCAAACTTGACTCAGCCTCCATCCAGGTCTATACACTTCTGAAGACCACAGGGTTGGTAGTTCAAACCCACTAACTGCTCCTTGTAAACCCTATACAGGGTCACTATGAATCAGAATCGACTCCCCAACACCTTACAACAACAGCAACACTTCCCCCAGAGAATTCTGAGTTCTTCAATTAATATCACATGAAAACAAAAGTTTTGGCATCCATGAGGAATTCAAATTCTGTTCCTTTCCAATGTTCTTTGAGTTTGGGGAACAAAAAGAAGGCTGAAGGGGCAGGATCACAGCTCAGGGTGGGTGGGGTCAGGGTTCCCAACAAAATTCTTGTAGGACAGCCCTTGCTACCCTCGAAGAATGAGTCGTGATGGAAAAAGTTCCTCAGCACAACTTTCCTGGCCCTTTTCTCACAAATGCAGTTTTTAATTATCTTGAAACTTCTTCCTAATAAGCTTGTGTGATCATCCTGTGTCCTTAAAGAAAACCTATCAGAATTACTCTTGGTGATGGTGGTGGTGGTGTGCCGTGGAGTCAATTCTGACTCATAGCAATCTACATAGGGCTTCTGAAGCAGTAAATTTTTATGGGCGCAGAAAGCCTCATCTTTCTCCCATGGAGCTGCTGGTAGTTTTGAACTTCTGATCTTGAGATTAGCAGCCCGACTCATAACCACTACGCTACTTAGGAATCCCCTCAAAACAGTCACTATAATCTGAGCTGACCTCTCTATACCTTGAATTCATCTTTGAGGTCTTCCAGACCTTCCTTAAAGTGCTTGATCTGTATAAAAACTGTTGTATTATATAGAGCATCATTTCCGGAAAGTTGTTGCAAAGCTTCAATGATTTGGGTAGATGCTTACTTGAATTCTGTTAAATATTTGATTTTATAACTGACATCAAAATCAATTTTTCCCTTACACAAAGTATCAATTCTTTTTAATGGCATCCTAACAAGACTAAGAATTACTGAGAGAACTTGTCTGTAGCCATCCACTGATGACAGAGACATATAGAGAGATGTTTTGTTTGGAAGAAGCCCATGCACGTATGAACTGGAACTCTAGCAGCAATACTTTTTGACTCCCCCTAGTAAGAGTTAATTCTGTGCACAGCTTTCCGTGGAGACTTTTCTGAGTGCATGCCATCAGCCTGTCAGCCCAAGGGGACATTTTTACATTGCAAATTCTGGACAAAATCAAACCTAATGGAAAACACTTTTTGTAGTCATTATTCAGGCACGAATTAATCAGTAATTGGTGATAGGACATTAAAGGTTGCAGTGAAAAAAAAGATGATTAAAATTAAAAATAACATTCGTGTTTAGATTTTTATCTCTAAAGCCAGTGAAATAAAGGAGTCCTGGTATGGCGCTGTGGGTTAATGTGCTATACTGCAAAGTTGGCAGTTCAAGCTCACCAGCTGCTCCCTGGAAGCCCTGTGCAGGGTTGCTGTGGGTCAGAACCGACTCTACGGTATTCAACAACAACAGTGGAATAGATGATTGTGAGGCAGGATATCCAGTTATCATTTGTATATATGAAGTTGTTGTTGTTGTCAGGTGCCATCGAGTTGCAACTGACTCATAGTGACCCTATGCACAGCAGAACGAAACAATGCCCGATCCTGGGCCAACCTCACTACCACTGCCACACTTGAGTTCATCAATGATGCCACCTGGCCAATCCATCTCGTTAGGGGTCTCCCTCTTTTTCTCTGACCCTCCACCTTACCCAGCATGACATCCTTCTCCAGCGACTGTTCCCTCCTGACAATATGTCCAAAGTATGAGAGACGAAGCTTAGCCATCCTGGCCTCCAAGGAGCACTCTGGCTGCACTTCTTCCAAAACAGATGTATTGGTTCTTTTGGCAGTCCATGGCACTTTCAGTACTCTCCTCCAACACCACAACTCAAAGGCGTCAATTCTTCTACGATCTTCCTTATTCATGTATATATGAAGAAGAGGCCTTAAATACATAAATGTTAGCTATTTCTGGAAGAATCTTCTACACACTCACATACACCAAAAGCAGATAGAAGTATCTGCCTCCTAGGGAGAAGAACTAAAGGGCTGGAGGTAAGAAGTGGAGGGTGAACTTATGTTTCACTTATTTTTATACTGTAACTGGTTTAAACTGGATTTTTTATTAGATGATTTCACCATTGAGTCAGTTCTAAAGATTAACGACCCTATAGCACAGACTAGAACCAACCCACTGGGTTTCCAAGGCTGCACTTTTTTTTTTTTTTAATTGCAAATTGAGTGATAGATTACATGGGAGAATATCAGCTTTACATTCATCCAACCGTAATTCGTTGCATTGCAATGATTACAATCCCCTCCATGCATCATCATTCAAGAGCATTTGCTTCCATTCCCTCTCGTTATTTTCTTTTTTTGGATGTTCACCAAAGCATTCAGGAATATATAACTATTCAAGGAACCAAAGGATACACCCTGCAAGCCTGCCCTCCAGCTGCCAGCACATATCCCCTCTCCCTCCCTGAGTCCAGAGTCCCCAGCTGCTCGATCTCTCCACATCATTGTCTCTGCCTCCATCTCTGATGTCGCTGCTTCTCTGGATAGGGTCCCACACTCTGCTCTTCTTCCTTGATGGTCCCAGGGTCCTCTGCTCCTGGACTGTAAGATCAACTACTCCCATCCTTTTGTTACAAAACGTCCACCTTTACATTTGCAGCATTTACAATCAGTCCTGATAGCAATTATTCACTATTGAACCTCAAGAGTCTTATCCCCATCTCCTTTCACCAGCCCCATCCAGACAGGTTGGAAACCACTCAGTTGAGATTCTACCTTCCCCGAAAAACTCTGAAATGAGGCTCCCTCTTGAAAGCTTGTAAGCCAGTCACTTGGTGCTTTTGTAGCCACACTATGTTGGGTAGCCAATATCTAAGTTGCCCATTCCTGTCAACCCTGTGTACTGAGAGGGTGGGAATGATCCTCACTGTAAAGATTTGTTCCCTCTTCTGAATTACTACATCCATAAGTATAGGTCAAGTTCATCAAACTGTAAAGCAAGGCTGCAATCTTTACATAAACACATTGCCACCTCTTTCTCCCACAGAGCAGCTGTTAGGTTTGAATGGCTGACTTCTTGGTGAGGAGCTGCGTGCTTAACCATTACACCACCAGGGCTCGTGCTCTACATATAGGTTGTTGTTTAAGAATCGTCGAGTTGGTTTCGACTCATAGCGACCCTGAATAGAGTTTCCAAGGAGCAGCTGGTGGATTTGAATGGCCGACCTTATGGTTCACAGTCTAGTGCTGATCTCACAGTGCTACACCGGGAATCCCTCTACACTTGTATGCATATACAAATAACAGAACACTTGCAATTTCAGCATTTTTTACCTGTAAAATTTAGTAACATTAATTACTTT